>NW_016159361.1:4031-88395 GCF_001687245.7 Rhagoletis zephyria | reverse complement strand
AAATCCTAACCTCAAAAAAATCACCCGTTAGTTAGCTTTTTTGTGGGATGGGTTTCTATAAAATATATAACTTATAGTTAACAAACACTACAAAACACTAACTTGAAACTAATTGAAAAGTAATACAGGAGTAACCGGGAAATTCTTTCTTTTAAAAAAGTTTATATTTAAATCTCCTCATACAAATTTCACTTTAAATAAACTGTTTTCGGTACTTCACAAATACTTTTTCGAATTCAGGACAAATAAAATGAAGATCGAAATTCTATATTATTATTTTTAAGTTATGTCTGACGGAATTCGAATATGGGACCACATACAGCCGAATATACATATAAACAAATGTGTAATGGAATGTAAAAAATTCAATTATTTTCTTATTCATATTTTATGCCCTAAAGTAGTTAGTTACAAATTAGTTGACATCTTATGCAGACGTAACCACACTTGACTCTTTCGCTTCCATCGCCATAGAAATATAGTTAGCAGATAATAGGGACCTTTAATTCTTACCTAATTAACTTCAAGTTAACTTATAGTTAAATACATTTACTGCAGGCACATCATACTTACTTTTCTAATTAGCGTTTGTGTAGGGTTATACGATGTAAGCAAATAAAAAAGCCGCTGGATAACAATTGTAAGTTTTCTCACAGAGCAGATTGTGCTTTGTCTTCACTGACTTTGGTAGAAGTTCAAAATATTTAAGTACAGTGTTTTTTTTATTTGTTTCTTCTTCTTATGTGGCTCTGCAACTTAAACCAAAAAACCTTACCCACTCCCAACAATTCATACCAAGTGCAGATGAGTGCCTCCTATGTGTTCGTGGGTGGCTTTACTTTCCTTATCTACCCATAGCTGCGTATTTTTATCCATGTCAATAACCGAACCCGTCGCCCATGCGAATATTGTAATCTAATTTTGTTCGAAATCGTTCAAGTTTCCACGCCAAATAAGAAGACGGGCATGATTGGAGATTAGTAGAGCATTATTTTGTTCGACGAGATCGACCTCTGTTTTTAAATATCACCTATCGCTAACGCAGCTATCGCTTACGCATTATACATTCTAGTCTCGGATTGAAGAAGTCTTTTTTTACGCATTTTTCTATCAAATTAAAAATCGGAAGTCTCCTTTCTCCCGTAAACAGCTAAAACTTCTTTTGCAGACTTGCAGAAATCACTTTCGGGAATAAAAATTTCAAAGTGTGTTGGCCGCTGTGGTGTGGTGGTAAGCAGTGCTCGCTTTCACTCATCAGCACCTGGGTTCAAGCCCTGGTCCAAGCAACATAGCAAAAATATAGAAAAAGGTTTTTTCTTAACAGCGGTCGTCCCTCGGCAGGCAATGGTAAACCTCCGAGTGTATTTCTGCCATGGAAAACGGCTTCTCATAAAAATACATTCGCCGTTCGGAGTCGGCGTAAAACTGTAGGTCCCTCCGCTTTGTGTGACAACATCAAGGCACACGCCACAAGTCGGAGGAGAAGCTCGGCCAAACATTAACATATGTGTAAGGGCCAATCTATTATTATTATTATTAACTGCCACTAAATTTACGAAAATCGCTTTCGAGAAATAATTTGAACTTGCTCGTACTGCACTAGCAATTGTACTGTCAAGCCTATTTAGTATTGCGTGTGACTAGATTTTTGCTGAATTTGCTTGAAATTTCAATGTAGTAATTAATTTATTATCCTGCATCGTACTATTTAAATATTACAGCAATGGAAATTTTGTGGCAGCAATTTTGTGTGTAATTTAGAGCAAAGTGAAATTTTCTACAAGATTTTACGCACTGCGAAAATTTGGCCAAAGGGGGACTTTCAAAGTTTGGCGATATACTGATAAGATCCGAGCAGTTGATTTAGGGTTCAGTTTTTTATACAGGTCCTTATAAGCAATGATATGAAGTCTTAACCCGCAGTAATTGGCGCAAACATCAAGATTATCAGGCGCTCCCTACCAGCTCTTCTCTCCCGTATATCAACAGCTCAAAATTTATTCTCTCGGCTCCTGAGCTTTGTTGTTTTTAAGCCACCTTATTGCTGTACTCATCTTGTCTTGATCGAGCGATGGGATGTCGACACCGCCCCTATACATTCATCAAACCGGTTTGACCGTTCAAATGCGCTGAGAAGTACTCCTTCCATATCTCAAATAAATATATTCTGGACCGCTGTTACCAGATCTCTTTAATCTTTTTCTCTGCAAATGGTAGTGAAGCCATTTGATTGCTGCCATATTTTCTAATATAATTTTTGGACCGCATTCTTGCCTGCCAGCATCTCAAGCTCTTCACACGCACGCCGTTTTGCTTATATTTTCTCCTTATTGAAAAGACGTCTCTTTTCCCTTCTTTATTGAATGTCGCTTCACGGTCGCTTAGTGGTAGCCCCTTACAATGATAGCTAAATTTAGTTGTCACTTCTCTGCAGGAAAAAGTTCTTGAACATATCACATACCGGCCACAAAGAGATAATACCGCTCTTAGTTCCGGTTCCTACGTCTGAAAAACGAAGGGCAACTTTAACATGAGCTTGTCATTGGAGGTGACGGATTTTCACCATATAGGAACTTTTGGGGCAGAACTGTGATAACCTGAGTAAACTAAATTCAAGATCTGCGCGCGGTTGTTAGGACGCCGATTTTTTAATCTCGCTGGCGTCATAGAAAAATGGGTGGCACCATTTTCTTTCTCTCAGTCGTCACAGTGGGATAATTTGGCTCCATTTGCCGGATATGTTCTACCTTGTTGAATATATTTTTGTCGTAATATAGATTTCGGAAAGAGCAGGTTTAAAAGTTAGGAATTTTACTTGAAAATGTACGTCATACACTCTAGGGAGTACATTATTTTCTATGTATAAAAAAGAATGCAGCTCTCCCTAATAGAAGTATATATGTAGCAGTGTTGCCGTTTTAGCGATTTTCCCACTAGATCTAGCGATTTTATTTTCTACTTAGCGGGAAAAAGTTCTGATTCGGTGACTAGCGCGATTTTTAGCGTTTATTTAGGAGATCTTGGCTAGTTTTTAGCGATTTTTTTAATAATGATTGCAATTCCTTATAGGGTATTTACAACTTTGTAAGCAGTTAGCTGAAAGGCAGTTTATACCACTTTCAACTAAAAGTTGCCTAAAAAAAAAACGATAGTACACTGAAACGTTACTTGCTGTCCCTAATTTTTGACGTTTAACTACTTTCGCGTTTGCAACATTGCCTCAAAACTCTTCTGCAATGCCAAAAGCCTACAAGCAAGAATTCCGCGGGGAGTGGATTAAATATCCTGAGTTAAACAACTGGATTGTGGAAGATTTGAATGATTCCAAGAAAGCATTGAGCAAGTACTGCAAATGTAGTTTGATCTGCAAGTTACACGATTTGCTTGCACATGCTAAAACTAAACGTTGGGTTCTCTATTTTTCTCCTGGCCTACATATAGGGCTGGCAGGTATTAACAGGTAAGCAATACTATTAATTTTCACTTAACTGTTAACACATTCTATAGGTTTTATTCCTGCGATAAGTGTATAATATGTTTATTAAACAAAAGAAAAATATAATAATTTTTGAAGATTTAAATAAAGATATGCTGGCCAGGATTTTTCAGCCAACCCTACCGCGAAATATTTACTTACACATTAAATTTCATACAAAACAGATAGGTGAAGGTCGTGCTCTATTCGGATCTTCTCCTTGACTGGCAAATTATTAAAGAAAATCGTTTTTCGTAAAAGTTTACGGAATTAAAATGATTTAGCGGGATTCTGGCAATTTTTGTTTATAAGTCTGGCGGGACGGCATAAAAATAAAGGGCAACACTGAAATGTGGCAACATTTACATATATGTTCCCTTACACTCATATGATTGTACACAGATATTTAGCTTTGTGCATCCGAGCATAGTTATGTATATTTAAAATATGCCACAACAAATAACTACTTTTTACTTCAGCTGTGCCACCAACTTTGCACGATGCATTGCATGTGAAGCACTTTCCCCGCACTCCTTCTGAATAGCACGATGCACAGGGGCATCTTCCTATTGGTTGTTGACACTGGCAATTTAGCTAAAGTTGATGATGGTGGTTAGTTAGGTGGTATTTAAGTAAAACAAAAACAAAGAAAAGAAAAAACAACCACGGTCGCAGCAAAAAACCTGTTCAAATGACTTTGACATTCATGGATAATTTTGCCGTAGACAATTCAAGAACGCAGCAGGTAAGGGTTCAAAGCTGCAACTGCAACAACAACGAATTGAAGACGAGCTTTAGCTTTGAGTTGTTGCGAAGAGTGTGGAGTCTCATCGAGACTTTTTTGTGTTAGTAATTTTTTTTTTTGTTGTTTTTCAACGGGCGTTGTGAAATCTGTTTTGTTGACGTGCGTTGAGCATTGAACAATGTTTGATTTGAATTCAATCAAAGTGACACAACTCAGCAGCGAAAGCAATGAATTAGGAAACGAAGTGGTAAGGCGAAAGGATGGGCAGAGTGAATATAAAGTAGAAATTGGCAAACTGAGAACAAGGCCATTGTGTTAGGCTTACGCAGGAAGTGCTAGTATGCAGCACGCATACGTACAGGAATAAGTATGTATATATATGTACATACGTGCATATGCAGTAAGAACGTCTGGCAGTCAATTTGGAAGCTAGTGGACCTAATATGCCACTAACAATGTTTTCGCAAAAAAACGAGTACATAAAGAAAATCAACAACCACATGTTGTAACATGTGCAGCACAAAAGTCAATTAAAAATGAAATTCCGTAGCTAAAGCACAAGCATGCGCAAGCGATTTCCATTTCAATTGCCCAAACATTTAAAGTGATTTTAGAAGGTACCCTAGCTGCAGATTTATTGCGCATGCGCGGCAACTCTTTACTTAAAAAAAAAAAACAAAAAAAACATGCGCGCAACCAAATGGCCAGTCACCACATGCAAAGCCGTAATAAAATTTAGTTTTTAAATGTGCGCAGAAACTCAAACGATTGCATACGTTTGTGGTTGTTGATACGTAATCATGTTTATGCGCACAATTTGGCGGCGATTTATTGCTCAGGCAAAAAGTGAAATAAATATTCGTGCAAGTAAATTGAAAAGGAAAACAAACGTTAAACTTTTGCATTTATCTGGAATGGGTGGCTGAGGCAAAAATGGATAAATAATGCATACGGATTACATAAATACATTAGCGCGCCTCACGCTGCACCTACAGTTCCAAAATGGTCTTATAAAATTTTATATATGATATGGTTCCTACGGTCCCAATAAAAATAATCTTAAAGTCTTGAAAAAATGTCTTGATATTTTCACCACTGTTCACTTTCATATGAAAAATTAACCCATCCAGTCCCAGTACGAGAGGATTGGTACAGCAGACCACACCGTATGCATGATGCCATAAACTTTTATACAAACTAGAAGGGCCAGTTGCTGTCGAAATTCGACCCTTTTTCTAATTCTTTAAGAGTCATGAAGAGGTTTTCTAACTTAGCACTTATAAGGGACAAAATTACTTGCCGGAAAATCTCCTGCTTTGGAACTAAAACGTGACTAAAATTTTGTATATCTTTGAAGGTGTTTGGAGGACTTTGGCAGGACTTAGAATTGACCCGATACATTCCAGTTCTTCGATAAATTTCGATAATTTGATACATATCGATAACTCGATTAAATTAAAAAAACACTAAAATCCGATTAATCAACAATATTCGATAATTCGACTTATTTTCGATATATATCGATAACTGCGTATCGACGGCTAGATACATTTTTGACGATACTTCAATTAGCATCGATAACTTTAACAATTCGGTTAACTTGACAAGCTTTTATAATCCTATACGTTATAATAGCATCTGGGTAGAGAACCACTCCCAAACTGACCCCAAATTTTTTTGGTTTCAAACATGAACTATTTAGTAGTGTACTAAAACGTATTTTAATGCAGTCTCAATTTCTGCTCCACCAAATCCAGCATTCGGGCCGGTCCGGTCTAATATATGAACATTCAGATGTACTCTGATTTACTCTAGGTACATATCTGTGATTTGCCGATGAAAAATAGATTATTTCATCAGCTTAGGCGATGCCACTATTACTGAGAACAAAAAAGTGTTATGCTGTGAAGACTTAACTATTTATTTAAGTATATGCCCGCAAAAAAAAAATAAAATAATATTACCCCTAGACTTTCTATGTTAATAATAAAAATTTGCCATTTTCCCGCAGTAGTTTTAAAATCGTGTGATTTTTTTTACCAACCTTAATGTGCATGAGTGACCCATTGACCAGCTAACACACAATGAAAAAGTCCACTGCATTGACAAAAAAAAATTTCAATTACCGACTTTTTTACTATTGAATTTGCTTCAGTTATTTGCACTACGCTGACCATTCAGTGACACCGACGATATTTTACAGTTGTTCTTGTTTTGTTGACTTGCATTAATTCACAATTCTTATCGCTCAGGTGTTGACATGTTGCATTTTGGGTTCAAATATCTGGCAAACTGGCTTGCAAAAAAAACATTACTAATAAAATGCTACAGACAGGGAATAAATGGTTGAAGTCAAATAAAATAAAGGTTGCACAAATACAAAAAAGTTGAAATAAAAAAGTGTTTTACGCAACCAACGCTGTTTTCAGTTCACTTATGTATGTTTGTATACATATGTATGTATATGATTCGGTATGCACCGTCGAGTTCATGTGAACAATACAGGGAGTGACTTTAGCTTATAAAAATGTCAGAAGTGGATACTTCTGCATTACATGGCAATTAACTTGTAACTAACTACTTTTGGACATAAAATATCAATGAAAAAATTTGTTGATAATGTGTTTTTATTTTTTACATTTTTATTTATTTAATTTATATTTAACATTGCATATTTCGTTATTTGTTTAAATATTCTGCTGTAGGTGGTCCCATATTCAAATTCCGTCAGACGTAACATCAAAATGATAATATAAAATTCGATCTTAATTTTATTTGTCCTGAATTCGAAAAAGTATTTGTGAAGTGCAGAAAAAAGTGCATTGAAAATTTTTTATTTTTAACAACTGATAATTTTTAACTGCAGGGAATTTACATACTTTTAAGTGCATGGGCATACATACATACATATGTACATACTGCAGTCTGAAGCCTGTTATAACTGTGCATATCGTCGTCACTAAATATCTGCAGTTCGCATATTTTCATTTCCAAAATTGCTATTTTCGAAAATTTTTTTATCAGTTTACGTTCGACGCGGACAAAAATTATAGTTACAAATTTAACACATTTATGAGCGCAATTCATTTACATAACTTTTGAATCGGTAGATGTACATACATGTGTACATAATAGGGATATTGCGAATGTGGAATTGTAGACATCCGCGGATGCGAATGCGGATGTCTAAAACCTATGTAATATCCACAAATGCGGATGTCAAGTATACTTAAGAAATAATTTAGGTACGTAAAAAAATTAAAAAGTTAGTAATTTTTAATAATGTTTCTTTAATTTACTGATTGAATTTAAAAAATGGAACATTATATTTACAATTTACGCACGCGAATGTACTTAAGTATATGTTTATATTATTAAGAACTACAAATAGGATTCAAAAGGCATTTTAAGTCTCAATAAAACATATCGAGCCCTAACCGCCAAAATAACGTAAGCGACATTTTTTTCAAAATTTTTTTTTGATGCAGAAATGTATCTAGATGCTCTAGGAATATTTCTGCATCTAAAAGAAAATTTTGAAAAAAATGTCGCTTACCTTATTTTGGCCGTTAGGGCTCGATATTTGAACCTTAAATTTTTAAATTCCTTAAAGAAGTATGATTTTTATGAACTAAAAACAGCTTCAAAAGGCCTTCCGAAGTACGTCCTATACAGTGGCGGATACAGTGCTCGAAAAGCAAAATTTTGATAAAATATATTACCTCATCGTAAACATTTTTTAGGCTTGCACAAGATTATTTATAGAATAAAACTCTTCGTCAACGTAAAAAAAAAAATTGGTATGTAGATGCTATCAGGCCGATTCTGACCAGGAACTCCCTGGGAGTTTTCTCTCTTTTCCCATTTCTCCTATCATGAATAAAAATTCCCTGCGGATTTGTGACATTAAATGGCGGAGTTGAGCTGTCAAAAGAGTATCAAACAGCTCTTGCGAAGTTTGAATTTTCACCTTCCAAATTTTCGGGGAAAATGCTACTTCCTGGGAGTTAATTATTGGAGGATTTCTTTCTCGGGAGAAACGAATTCCCGTAGAATAAACTCCCTGGGAGTATTCAGAATTGGGCTGTATAAATGTATGTGTGTATGTCAAATCGAACTTTCTGATACTACGTTTTGTCTTTTTGACATGTCCTTCCTCGGAGAGCGAATAGATAACATTCTCGGGCTAATTATCGTGCGTCCAACGCTGAAGATTATTATCGAAAGGGAATATTTATACCGCTATTGGATAATATTTTGCTCGATCTCCGTGAAAGATTGCCGAAAGATGTCATTAAACATTCTTGATTTGAACTTATTACTTCCATCTAAAATTGGGGAATATAATAGGCCTGACGAAAAAGATAATGCTATCGAACGAGTAAAATCGCTTTGAAAACGATACGAACTGTTCTTAGTAAAAGACGGTATCAATTTGGAAGGACAGTATAAAGTGTGGTTGAAACGATGGACAAATAAGAAAAGCGAAAAGCCGTTCCTAAAATCAGCAGCAGAAGTTATTGGTAAATGCGACAAATATGCTTTTCCATTCCTTAACAATCTTCTTCGCATTCTAGTCACACTTCCAGCTAGTAACGCTGCTTCCGAAAGAAGTTTTTCAACCCTTCGTCGGTTAAAAACATGGCTGCGTAGTACCATGAATGAAGAAAGACTGATAGGTCTAGCACTTTTACACGCACACTTAGATATTGAAATTGGCACTGAAAGGATAATAGAAAGATTCGCAAGGGGAAAGCGTAAAATTGAATTTGCAATTTAAATTATTACAATAAAAATTCCGAATAAGTTAAGTTACTTAATTACATTCTTCATTTTACCAACATTGTAAGCAAGAAATAAGTATTTATGTGTTTATATTGCATTAATAAACCCAAGGTATAACTTTACATCTTGTGTGTGTGTTTTTTTTTTCTAATAGTACATGCAATTGTGTTATTAAACCTTGCACCAAATTCACAAAATCTAAAGTAATATTATATCACAAAACACTTTACTTCACACTTCATAAAAAATACTCGAAATTATATTTGCATGAAAAATAAATTTGGGTTAGAAGCCTGTAATTTAACGTTATTTATTAAAACCACCAGATATTATTCTACATGTTAGAAAAAATGTTTTATTCTCGATTTTCGACTACTGGTGACAGAAAGCTTAACCTTTTTTCAAAGCAAGAATCTGTTATAAATTAGATGGATGTCTGCATTGACCTTCATTCAAAAACCAGGACAATTTAAATGTGGACCAGGATACAGAGCAATTTTTTTAAATCAGGACAAATCCTGGAAAACCAGGACAACTGGCAGTCCTATATTAGAGGCAGTGGACGTTGGCATAAAATACAACATATCTGTAAAGTTTCCAGAGTGTGCAACTAAATTAAAAAAACGTCAGCATGCAGATTGTCTGTACCCTGCAAACCAAAGTTCCCGAAATCTTAAGGAAATCGTTAGGAGTATCTGATTTCTGTAACGATTTTTTTACGAATTTTCAAAGAAAATTATATGAAGGGGTTGACACGAACTCGTAAAGAAATTTCTGTATGAAAAATAAAAAAAATTCTGGAAAAATTCCGAAAGATATTCTTCACATAGCAGCAATATTTTCGTTGCTTCACAGATTTTCTTCCGAAATTTCGTAAAAGAATGGAAGTGTGCGTAATTTATTTCATTTTAGAAAATTCGGCAAAAAATCGAATTAAATCTTAACGAATTCTTTAAAATTTCTTTACGATTCAGAATACTCTGAAAAAATGGTTTGCAGGGTAGCTATTTGGTAATTTTTGAAATATTATTTTTTTTTTTTAAATAATTTTAGCTACTTCAAAATGTTAAAATTAAACGGTGATAATTTTGTTCTTGCCAAAAGAAACGAGTCTAGTGTAACATAATTAGTGTGTCTTCAAATTAAAAAAATTACATGGAGTAAAAGATGATAATGATTTGAGAAACTAAAATTCCATTTGTACAATTTTTGTTGGCACACTCTAAATTGATTATGAAATTGTTATACATATAGTATACATAAAGAAAGTAATATACATACATGTGCATAAGGAATACTGTGTAGAAATCTCCCATGCCAACATTTAATTACGTTTAAATATGACTTTTAACTGCGTATGGTGCTACGGGGCGTATACTTTACGTACGCAACTACGGGTAATATGTGGACGAGTGGTTATTGGGCGCGTTCATAAGTCGTAGCAGATGTCTAACCGTTGATGGTTTGTCTTATAAACGCACAGTTGGGTATTTCCGCTCAGCTCAACAATTGGTAACTTTCCGCCATTTCTTGAATCACAGAATGTTTTCGCTACCTGAACTCAACGTGGTGTGCTTAGCCTAAACATGTGATCGAAAAGACTTACGCCGCTTAAATTTAATGTACCGCTGATTTGTTGGGTGGCAGCAGCAAACGAATTGACTTAATTTTGTGATGATGTGATAAAGAAACTAAACGGTTTCATAATAATACTACGATTCTAAATATATGTACAGCGGCAGCTCAGCGTTGAATTAAATATACTATCGGCGAAACTATCTTCGTTAATCCTTTGTTTACATTTATCAGCTGTTAATTTGACAGCATATTAGTCCAGCCGTTTCTAATACATAAAGTTGCCGGCAGTTTCGTAGCAGTTGAGCTAAATTGCTACGTCTTATGAACGCGCCCGTTTTTACTTTTTTGGTATATATTTTTCAACTTAATTTAAATACATTTTCGTGTTGGAATCTTGTTCTTTATACAAAATTGAAGATAATGCATTTTTTGTCGAAAAATATAAAACTCGTGTAATTTGCTCATATACGGTGTGTCATCGACCACCCATCCACCTCTACTGAAATGGACGAAGATGTTTATATTGTTATTATATATATATATATATATATATATACAGATACAGCTTCGCCAATTTGGCAATTCGTATTTTTGCGTTTACAAATAAAAAATATTTTCTCCATTTTATAAGAGGTGGACGCGTGGTCTAGGACACACAGTATACAGATACATATACCCATTCAGCTAAAAATATTTCTCTCAACACATGATTTGGTGTTTTTAAACAAAAAATAATGTAGATTCGCGTATAAGGAGTGAGGAGATCACCTAGTTACCGCGACCGAAGCGATCTATTGTAGCAAATCTC
The DNA here is from genome assembly GCF_001687245.7 of Rhagoletis zephyria. Taxonomy (NCBI): domain Eukaryota; kingdom Metazoa; phylum Arthropoda; class Insecta; order Diptera; family Tephritidae; genus Rhagoletis; species Rhagoletis zephyria. The sequence continues at coordinate 77,004 of NW_016159361.1, read as the reverse complement.
TATTCAACTACAGGTCATCTTTGCTCCACGTATTGCTAACAAACTTCGTCGGGTCCTTTGGCTAAATGCCATTTAGATCGAGTGCTTCTAGGTACGGCCATCCTAGGAAGCGAAGTCTGGTCCTACACTGAGAAAAGAGTTTATTACGTCAACCAAAATGTGTTTCCTCAACACTATTGGTTATACATTATTTGGTTATAGTTACCAAATTATGTGTTGAGAGAAATTTATTTAGCTGACTTTTTTCTGAGGTGTAGTGAGGCCACAATGTGCTCTGCTGTTTCCTGTTCTTCGTTGCACAACCTACATAAGTCAGAGTTAAACAACTGCTATGTTTGGCAAAGTGTTTCTTTACGGTACAGTGGCCAATAAGAAAACTTGTAAGAATTTTTACTCATACCTACAGAGGTGAAGGAGTTCTTAGGTTTTCCGTTTTGATATGTCCGGAATGAAGAACTTGGCCTGTCTGTTATCTTCCGTATTTGCCAGTAATTTGCGCGTCGTTATTCATAGATATATTAGTTTCGCCTCACGGAGCTACATGGCAGACCTTTAAAGGGTCCTGGGCTTATGATCCCTGTGCAACCCATTTTCTGCCGAGATATCTGCCCATAACTCCACTGTGTCACGGTACCCATATGAAGTATACCCGGTTATTGGAGGCGATAAGTATTAAAAGTTGTGGAGAGTCCCAGCTGAGGTGACCTCGTGGGCTTTAAGGCGACGAGCGCTCTGTGCTATTTGGTTGCCCCACTTTCTACAAACTGCCTCAGATATAGTTAAATGACGTGAACCTCGGCCTGAAAGACCGAGTTACCTTGCCCCATGCTGGTGAAGAAGAGCCGTCTGGGTTGTATGCCGTGAGCTCCAGCTCCGACGCCGTGGCCAGTCTTAGAGCCGTCAGCATACCATATATGAGACTGTCCTTCCGAGGCTTAGGTCGTTCGTTGTCCCAGTTGTTTCTGTCGGGAAAAAGTCCTTGAAGTTTTGTGCGAAATTAAATCTCGGAATGCACAGGTTCACGAAGCTCATGCGGAGCCCATCTTCTTGTTATATAACTCTGAGGGTGGAAGGGTGTATGAGCTTTTTGTCCTCTACACTTTCCCCTAGGATGAGCCTTGCTGAAAACAGTAGAGCCTCTTTCTTGATTACAATGTGTAGACGAGGCAGGTGAAGAAGCACCTCGAGAGCCGTGGNGGCACAGGTCCACGAAGCTCATGCGGAGCCCATCTTCTTGTTATATAACGGGTGATTTTTTAAGAGCTTGATACCTTTTTTTTTAAAAANCCCTAGGATGAGCCTTGCTGAAAACAGTAGAGCCTCTTTCTTGATTACAATGTGTAGACGAGGCAGGTGAAGAAGCACCTCGAGAGCCGTGGTTGGTGTTGTTCTCATCGCGTCAGTGATGCCCGCGCAGACCAGTCGCTTTAGCTTGCTTGATATATGTTGTGAGAAATACATTTAGCTGACTTTTTTTCTAGGCACTATTATATGTATGTATATGAGGATTTAAATAAACACATTGTAATTTCATACCAATTATTTAAAGTTGGTTAATACTTCCACAATTAAATCGCTTCGCCACACCGTAACAAATTTGCTCATTACCTCTTTAACCACTCTCTCAGATGTGTGTACATATGCACGTTGAAATCCCACTTATAATTGCGTCCTCCCTGCACTGCCTCAATGTGCATGCCGAATGAGCAAAGCAGCTGTCATCAAGTTAGAACTGCCTCAAAATCTCCGCTTATCCAGCAAATGAGCATCAGGCAATCAACAGCCAGCAGCCAACGGCAAACCAGCGGACCATCAACTGCATTTGTTGTATGTTAGTAGATATCTCAAAGCTTCTGCATTCGATTTTTCTCGCTCGCTTATCGGTAATTTGCGATTTCATGGCCTTTTGCACCGACCAACTGTTGTTAAATAAGTTGCTGCGAGTTGTGAGTCTCCACCGACCGCGATTGAGGCATGGATTTTTCGTTTTCGATTCTGTTGTTTTTTGCTATTTTGACTGCACACTGACATCCTTTAAATTCCCTTTCTTCATTGCATGGCATTTGGTTGTGTTGATTTTACTTATCTCTGATTGTGAACAACACCAAAAGCAACTGTCGATTTTTTCAATCTCAACAATAAAATTACATGCAAATCCAATTAAGTTGTTAACTCCTTTTTTCGGCCGCAATCTCTCAACTCGACTGCGATGAGCATTTTAAGCGGTACGTCTACTGGGCTGACTGTAGATTTTCGATTTCTCTGTGGATTGAGCTGTTTATGCTTTTCGTTTTTTTTTTAAGTTTTTTTAAGTAAAGGGACTAAGAAAAAAGGGTTGTACATACGTATATATCGATACTAATCGTTTCTATGTATGAAATGCTGGGTACACACATATGTNTTTAGTTTTTTTAAGTAAAGGGACTAAGAAAAAAGGGTTGTAACGGGTGATTTTTTTGAGGTTAGGATTTTCATGCATTAGTATTTGACAGATCACGTGGGATTTCAGACATGGTGTCAAAGAGAAAGATGCTCAGTATGCTTTGACATTTCATCATGAATAGACTTACTAACGAGCAACGCTTGCAAATCATTGAATTTTATTACCAAAATCAGTGTTCGGTTCGNTCGTTTCTATGTATGAAATGCTGGGTACACACATATGTAGGTACTTAATCTGTTTAAGTATTAGTACCATGGCTTACAAAATGTGTCATTGTGGTCTCTACATATGATGACGTTTGCCGGACAAATTAGTTCCGAATAGTTTTGATTAGGTTATGTTTGTTTAGTCGAGAAACCCTTGTTATAGTTACTCCAATGCCGCAGCAAACAGGCATTCCAAGGGGGTTATATGATTTGAGCCACTTCGCTTAGCTTATCTTATAGCATTGAAAGTGATATGTACATATGTACATGTGTATCTACACTCAGAAAAAAAGTCAGCTAAATAAATTTCTCTCAACATATTATTTGGTAACTATAACCAAATAATATCATGTGTTGAGAGAAACACATTTAGTTGACGTAACTAAACTCTTTTCTCAGTGAAAATACAGAGCTGTTGGCGAGGATACAAAGCTAGGCGAAAATGCAAAATCATTGCCTGAAAAAGAACATAAAATATTGGTTTGCTAAGCCAAAAACGATGATATTTATAACAAAGGAAGGGGAACTGTTATATATATTATATATAATATTGAAAGACACAACAAATTTTCAAGTTATAAATCTAAAAGGGCAAGCAATTTTTAGCATGGAATGAATATTTAAATTATGATATTGATAACAAACATGCTCAGCCTCATTATAAGCAGGGTTGTTGCGAATATTATTCCGAAATAAAAGTCTTTTCCGGATAATAAACAAACCGCTTATCCAAATTAAANAGGCAAGCAATTTTTAGCATAGAATGAAAATTTAAATTACGATATTAATAACAAACATGCTCAGCCTAATTATAAGCAGAGTTGTTGCGAATATTATTCCGAAATAAAAGTCTTTCCGGATAATAAACAAACCGCTTATCCAAATTAAACAAGTTTGGTATCAAATGAAAGAGGACTTAAATAGCTTTAACACTGAAATGTCTAAACGAGCAAAGTAACTTATTGAAAAATATTTCAACAATAAATGTTAATTAATTACCATAGAACAAACCTTGTGTCAGGTATATGCATTTCTTTAGTATTAAATTATAAAAAATATATAAATAGAGATACCAAATTTGTTTAATTTGGACAGGCCGTTTGTTTATTATCCGGAAAGGCCTTTTGGAATAATATTCGCAACAACCCTGATTATAACATTTTTCGTTAGCTAAGAAATAAACTTTTTGAAAATGACTGGAAGCAAGATAAACAATTTTTCTCTTGCAAAAGAGATTATTACTAAGAGCGTGTGTGAATCGGTAACAAAGTTCGCAGCGATACCGATTCACACACGCCCTAAGTGAAAAATAATAATAGAGTTATTTTTTTTATTAGCTTGGATAGAAGCACTAGCTACTGAGGCTTTTGGCTTAATAAATATCACTTTTCGTCGTTTAAAGTACAAAACCGCGCATCGCCACTCTGCAAAACCGCATAACTGACGTTTGCTGCCAAAAATTTGATTTGCTCACACAAGCTCTTTGCTCAATCCTCATCCATTCGTCCTGAAANTATAATAATAGAGTTATTTTTTTTATTAGCTTGGATAGAGGCACTAGCTACTGAGGCTTTTGGCTTAATAATATCACTTTTCGTCGTTTAAAGTACAAAACCGCGTACCGCCACTCTGCAAAACCGCGTAACTGACGTTTGCTGCCAAAAATTGGATTTGCTCACACAAGCTCTTTGCTCAATCCTCATCCATTCGTCCTGAAATATATGTACTAGCCAGAAATGCGATTGCTTTATAAAAAAGAGAACCATTTGGAAATATGAGTGTTTTAACTCTCTAGAAAATAATTTATGCAACCTCAAATACGCGATTTTGCATTTTGTTCATACGCGGTGATGTACTTCAAACGCAGTTTCGTTACCTATAAGTAAGTTCCTTATTGTAAGCTTGGATTGTTTTTAATCAAATTTATTTTGTAGAAGTCTGAACCACAGATGAGCAAAGCACGTGATTTTCTACGCGACACGTTGTGTCACTGTTTTTCACGCGTGAGTGTGAGCGGTTTTGAGAGAAAAATCACGTACCTTTCGTGCTCGTGCGTGACTGAAATTTTTGCTGGCGTGAGTTTGCGTGAGCTAAATTTCCATCAATCACATAATTTTCCCATATCGAGCCATAACCGCGAAAAAGGTGTAAGCGAGATTTTTTGCAAAATTTCCTTTTTGATGCAGAAATGTTCCTAGAGCATCCAGATGCATTTCTGCATCAAAATTAACATATTGAAAAAAATGTCGCTTCCATCCATACATATGTGTATTTTCAACCAAAATAAAATCCTAAACTACTAGTGTTTAACCTATTTACGTTTTCACTTTCGACGAACTCAGAGGTACAACAGATGAATCTGCAGAAACAGTTTTAATTTGACACAGATTTAATTGAAAAACTCAGGAAACAAAGCTTGTGACGATGTTTTAAAAGGAGAAAGGTAAGGACATTCCACTTCTTATAAGACTTTCAAAACAAACATTAAACATACCAGCTAGCTCAGCAACTATTGAAATACAGCACCCGATTTTTAAAAGTATCGATACTGAGTACTCCAAAGTACTCAGTACTCACAAAAGAACCCGAAAGTACTCAGAACCTAAAAGAACCCAAAAGTACTAAGCAGAAATGATTGTACTCAATTTGGAATTTCAATAGTTTTCAAATAGCCATTCATTTGACGTAATTCGGGATTAATATATTAACTTGAATAAAGTGCTGCCAGCTTGTAAGATTTCTACTCTAATCATTGAAATGCTATCAACATATGTATATTTAAAGAAAGTACTCAGTGCTCCGAAAAGTACCCGATCCTTGAAGGTATCGATACCAAAGAACTCGATCCACAAAAGTACTCGATACCTCCCCACACTAATACCCTGCAGTGAAACCCCAAACTAGTCAGGCAAAATACTAGTTTACAACTAGAATTTCCTGACTGAAACCGATCTAGTTCGAAAGTGTCCAGACTTGTACCAAGTACAAAACGGTTTATTAAGGCCCTGTTTTATTTGGCTTCGACATTTTAATAGTACAATAGAGTACACAAAATATTACAACTTTTATTTGGGTATATTGTAAATCGTTAAAGCGAGTACGTACTCGCAACTATACCATACATGTTAAATAATGATTAATATTCATAATGATTATTAATTAAAGCATGTTTTTTTTTGGATAACCGTTTAATGATTAAATACCGATATTAGCACATTTTTAATGATTAATCATTCATTACTTAAACCACAATTTTTTTATTAATTCTTTAATTTTAATCACATCATTATTTTGTTATTTTTATGTTTGATCATTTGCAATTATTTTGGACTTTTTTAATTACACTATTAATATAATTATTTGATTAATTTCAGTTATCAAGCGACAAGCCAAACTATAGACAAAAATTAAGAATATTTAATAACTGCATGAATTATTTATTTATTTTATTCTTATCCAAATCTCAAATTTTATGCGTTAATTATTATTTTTATGAAGTTTAAAAAACAAAGGACTGAAATGTGCAAAGTTAATGAATTTAATTTAATTTAATGGAAACTTTAATTTTTATTTAAGCTCACTCGAAATTGATCATTCGTGATGATAGTTCGAACTAAAGTATTTATTTTATTTTTAACTAAAATGTTTTTTTCTGCATTTTTAATATTATTAAAAAAGATGAAAAATATGGTATTTATTGTACCTGAAAGCTTTTACTTTTAATAACATTTAATGAAAAATTCATTTAAATTTGTGTTCGAAAGTTTGAAATATTTATTTATTTATTTTTGCTTTTAATTTAACACTAATTATTGGCAAATCTAAGACAAAATGTACTTATTCAAAAGTTTTTTATAGTATATTCATGAAGTCATTTTATTTTTTTACTCCCAAAGTAGTGGTTTTGGTACATAATTGAACTAATATTTTTCTGTCTATATTGAACTAGTATGTCTTATACTATATCTTATGGTATATTTCTGACCGAAAACTGACAATTGCAATCTCGTAGGACATCCCCATGTTAAAAATACCAGTGGATTGCATGGAAAAAAGATAGTTGGCTGACTAGTTGGGCATGCGGGTCATACTAGTTATGAGGTAGTTTACAACTAGTAAATTTGACTACAGGATATGTACAAATTAAGTTTCAATGTGAAAAACATAACAAATTCCGTGAAGAAGCATGCGTGAACTTTGCCTTATTAAAAAACTAACCGTCGTGATCGTGCGTGAACGTGAAAGAAAAAAATATAGCAGAACGTGAGTGTGCATGATTTACACGACCATCAACGTGAGCGTACGTGAACATGAGCCAAAATAACTCCCGCGCCTATCTCTAGTCTGAACTAAAATAATAAACAAGTTCGTGTCTTAAGTCTTTCGTTGACTTTATTTGTAAAATTATCTTTCAATTCTTTTTTAATTAATTTTAATACTCAAGTATTTCAAACTAATGGAACGCTATGAGCAAAAAATGCTTTCGCTTCGATTCTTCGCGAATAGTTCAGAGCAGATTTCACACGTTTAATAATATACAGAATTGTCTCAAAATTTAAATTTGGTATACCAAAATACAGATGGAAATACATTTATCTTCGCCATATTTTGGAGGTTTAGTCATATTTTGTTTTCTTTGGGAGCGTTCTACAGAGTTTTGTTCCTATATAATTCCCATTGGAAACTCCAATATCTACCGTTGCAGGAGGTCCTGCCTTGCCGCCACCTATTCCAGGTATGTGACCTTAAGAAAGTGTCAGAAGAAGAAAGACTTTAAACAAAAAACGTGTAAAAATTACTTACCTTCCGATATTGCGCTATTCTGTATTCTGACTGCTTGTTCCCTGTCATATATTCATTTACAATATTCGAAGGGTCCAGTTTCGCAAACCCCAACTTTCACAGCAGGTAATAATTTACCTTTGTAATATTAGCATATCATTCGGTAACATCCCTGTAGGAAATGGGACCAGTGTTTAGCTATTTAAATCTATTAATTACATTCCAGCGTGTCTCAGTCCCTTACCATATATAACTCTTTTCTATTCCAAATATTAAGTGTGGAACTTTTCTGAAATCTCTATAGTATATTTTTTTCAGCACACATGGTCAAATTTGGGGAAGAAAGTATCAAAAAGTTTAAAATCCCAAAGTCGTTCTAATGGTTCGTTCACATCTTTTAACTACATTGCATTTGGGTCTGGTGAAGCAACTATCTGGAAGTAGTTTACAGGCAAAATTTACTAAGTATAGCCCTATTTGTACATGCAGTTAAAGAAAAGACGGCAAAATTATAAATGAACAAACAATTGCTGCATCGGATGTTAAATTCATTCCAAAATAAATTAAAGAAAATACATGAAAAGGTCCGATTTTTTTAAATAAAATAATATCAATATTTCAAAAAAGGTGACACTTTTATCTAAAAAATGTTTGCTTATCAGGGAGCTCACCCTTAAGAAGCTACAGATTTGTTGCAGATTTCATATTTCTGTAAACTTCCGTTATATGGGAGGTGGGTTCTTAGTGAGACTCGAAGCAATGTTCGTACCAAGTTTGGTGGGGGTTGGTAAACCGGCTACTGAGATACAATATTTCAACACAAGTGAACAGTACGACGCCCGTTTTCAAAAAGTTTCATAATTTTCTTATTTCGTGCCGAAATTCTGCTTCACATTCCAACCTTTAAAATTTTGGTTGCAGTTTTTGCGGAAATATCGCAGTTTTTGCATTTGTTTTTTAATATTTGTTTTACATAAGAGGTGGGCGTGGGTACCATTCGATTTCGCTCATTTCCAATGCCAACCTGCCTTGGATAAAAGGCAACCTACATACTAAATACCAAAATTCGTTGAGATAACTTAGGCCGAGAACACAGTGGAGCGGCGAGCAAAGAGCATCGAGCATCGATGTAAGAGAAAAGCGTTCATACAAGTTTGTAATTTGCACTTTTCTCGTCGCTCTACCATGTGTTTAACCCTATATCTTACTAGAGTTGTCGTTTGCAAGAATGGACAGACAGACATGGCTTAATCGATTTCCCTTTTCATTCTAATAATTTTTGTATTAATATCTCTATATCCATCTCAATCCTTTTAGGCTGTTATAAAAACGGTTATGTAAACAAAGTGCACTCGGGTATAAAAGTACCCGATACACATTTTCTTTGGAAATGACCCAAGTAATTTAAGAACATTTCTCGGGCCTGTTATTGAACCAGGGAATGGCTAAATTGTTGTGCACTGCTCTGATCATTCGGCTACCGCCGAGGACAAACTCATTTGCTTTGTTGACGTACCTGTTTGCTTCGTTCCTATTTCATACACAAGAGAGAACAGATGGCCGTTTTGGTCACTCAGCAGTAAGAGTTAATCCGGGTCAACTGCAGTTAATTACCGAGATAATTCCGAATTAACGACTTAGTCCAGATTAACGCTGCCGTCTGTATACGCTCTTAGACCAGAAATTCGAAATCTGATGATTTTGCGCATGGGCAAATTCTGTTTTAATACTTCTAATAATTTTATATATTTACAGAGAGAAGTGAATAAGAGTCACTAATGATGATAATTTATTTTATGTTTACTCCTCCCCTTTAATACGCAGAAGATTTTTGGTGCCCCTATTTAAATTCACCGATAACATTTTTTTAGAAAATTTCATCCTCTAGCTATTTCATCGAAAACAGTTGCAGAGTTTTACTATTGGTCTTCGAAGACAATAATTATGTATGCAGTAGATTGTTTTTTTTTTATAAATTTGAGGTTTTATTTTTTGCAAGCACCGTTCAGGAACAAATTTTCTGTTCACTTTCCCAAAATTAATTCATCTGCATTTTCTGTCACTTATTCAAATCTATGTAGATGGAGCCGATTGGTAGATTTATACCTTCAGAAGGATAAAAGCACCGCGGTGCTCATTATTTACGCTTATAAAAGCCCCTAAAGTGGGCGGCCGTGGTGCATACTTAAGGAGCAGTCAAGCGTAAATAATCACCTAAGCGCCACCGCCACAAAAGTCTACACACAATCAAACATGCATACTCATATACAGAACGCGCATTTCATTTTAGGACTGACCTCAAAACAGAAGCAACGAAATTATCACTTAAGAACTAGGAAAATAGTACAACAGGCATGAATGCAACAATTTTTCCGCTCAAAGCCTAAATCGCCATGGTGCTTTAATATCTGTTATTAAAGATATAAACTATGCAATAAGTTAGTGAGGGCTAGAGCCGAAAGCATAACTTGTGCGAAAAGTGGTTAAAATAGCAAACATAAATATGAAAAACAAAAATACTTTACTCACCCTTGCTCAGCGGCGCTGCGTTTCATCGAACATGCGAATGCTCTCCGTCGAGTTTTATGTTGCAGGCGGAGTTGAAAGTAGCACACAGAGGTCGGTTACAACTGGGCTGGTGTTACTTGTTGTACTTTGAGACCACAAATTTATTGCAATTTAAACAGCGATTTTCACGCTTTAATTACTCGCACTACACACAACACGCGCAACGCGGCACAAAAGTGAATGGCAACAGCGGCGCGATGGAGTTTTAAATGGCAATTCAAAGATATCACTACAAGTTACAAAATTATACACACACGTTTGTGTTGCAATTTAAATCCTAGAAGTTGCATACACACATTGCGCGTTGATGCGCGGTGGTTGCAAGGCAGGCGCGGGAGGCGCACAACGCAACGCCCTGCGCCAAAGGTTAAAATATACAGCAATGATTAAAGCTTACAGCAACACTGTTCACACACAGCAGCTTGTACGTAGAGCAATAACAACAACAACAAACTTTAACAAAAACGATGTCAGCGCCGTAGGGCCTTCGGCCAGCCGACACCGGTCGAACTGGCGCAATGTTGGATTTGTATGCAGTGTAGCGCCGTGTTGCGTCGCTTGATCGATGAAGAGGTGACGTGGAGAACGGCGGTGCGCAGCCTACAGGAGGCGACGATGATGATGTTGCACAAGTTAGGCGGCGTTCTACGCGCGCTCTGCATGTAATGTGGAGTTAAGCTGATAGGTAGATGGCGAGAAGCAGCAGGGGACCAGTCAGACTTGGATGGAAACGGTGTCTGTACGCGCCCGCGGCTGTGTTAATATCGCTCTTGTTTTGGTTGTATTGAAAAGGAAGCTGCAACTGTGCGATTTTGTGTCGTCCGAAAATCAGAAGCGGCAGCCACTAGATTGCTACAATAAGTGGCCATGGAGCATTGCGCACCGCGCGCCTAATCAATTGCTTGGCATCGCACATTAATTTATTATCTTTTTGGCACTCATCACTTAAGGGCATCTGCATCGACGTACAAATGGCGAAGGCGTTCGGTATGTGCGCACACAGTGGCGGTTGGGGCGCGTCAGTCGCAGAGGTAAGCGCACGTTGTGGGATAGGGAAGTGATCCTATTTATTTCTTTGTTTGATTTCGGATATAAGACACGGTAAGATACGGTATTTTTTTTCAACACAAAATTTTAACATATTTTTGGCCTAGACGAAAATGATTTCACTTCACTTTTGCTTGAAATCCAAAAAGTGCGCTGAAATAACACTCTCATATAAGTATTTACATGGTATACACATGGTATGCCCATTCAAATTTCAACGAAAGCACTGCAGTTTGAACGAAAGTATGTACATTCGGTAAAATATCTGTAGATATGCCTAAATTCGCTACAGTAATTTCATATTTGAAACAGTTTATTTCGCACACGCGCGAACTCACCCTACAACTTCTAAATGCTCCGCGAAGCGTTCAAGTCACATTGAGTTTTATTTTTGCACTGTTCTCATGTCGCCCAGTTTCTTTAGGCCTGAGTCTGGATTTTATGTTCAACTTGCCGTTCGAGCTTGCCCGCATACATATACGCATACGCCCAACAGCCGGCTAAACAACCTGCCACCACTGCCCGCCGAATAGCCCACTTTGCCAAGCGGCAATACTTATTATTTACTTCCAACAATGTTGTTTCTGTTATTGCACTACGAAGCGCTACAGTTAGCGGGCAGCCAGGCAGTCGGTACGGCTATTGGCCGATCAGCAGACTATTGCATGCAGTTCGGCTTGATTTCTGGAGGAGCAGCACATTTGGATGCAGACAACTTTTCAGCCCAAGTGATTGTACGAATGCCTGGACAGTCACTTAGTCAGTCGTTAAGTCAGCTGGCTGGTCGGTTGGACGTAGTACATTGCTTTACTTGAATGCTTGCATCGTTTGATCGGCTGCAAGGTGTGCGGTGTGACAGAGCGGTCGGACATGCGGCGCTGGGGAGTTTGGCAAGTTTTTCTGTTTGCTCTCGCCTCAACCGTTGGAATGCCAAGTTAGAATGAGAAATGGCATAACATAAAGAAAACTTAAACAAGAATGGATTGCTGGCGATACAACAGCAATGGTGAAGGATGCCACCAATGGCATGAGCGCTGGATGAGGAAGCAGTTGCGTGGTAGCTGCCACCTGTTTCTTAGCCTAAAACAACTTTTTGACTTAAGTGAATGTATAGGATAAGAGCATGCCTGAAAATGTGCTGGAAATAAGATATCATTTCAGCGTTTCATGCAGCCGTTTCGGAACATGGGATTACGTTTCTTAAGTGTATAATGTGTCCCGTCAAGAAGACGCAGGATCCTGTAGTTTTTAAGGAAAACATTATTCTTCTCGTACGATTTTCTCGATACCACTAAGACACCAGTAGTTCTTTCATGCCAACGTCTTCAGACTGGAAATGCCAAGCCAGCATCGTATACTAGGACGGACATGAATATATGGGTGATTTATAGAGTTGATCTTTGCTACTTTTAAATTATCTACTCAGTCCAAAGTTGGTGAAAACGATTCTCTAGTGGATTTCAAGGCTGATATTATGCTGGTTCCAAGTTATAGCTGTAGACACATATTTACGCATATGAGCTAATAATGTGCCGAGTATTGACTGATGACAGGAGATACTTTTCTGATTTTCTGCATAAAAACGAAATGTCCTCCTTTATGACGTATTATATAATAATAAACATAAAATAAAGAAAGGAAAAATAGCCAAAACTGGTCAAAATATATTGTTCCTCCTTTTGAATCTTACCTGGAGTAAATGTGCTCCTTTTTTGTTTCAATTGTCCTATCGAGCTAAATGTTCATCTGGTAACCCTATCCATATCGAACTTGCGAAATACAGAACAGACGACGATATCTATGTATATCATTAGCATACATCAGTTATTGTAAGCCCAATTCTGACGGATATGGTTGTGTTGCTAAACGGAATTTTTACAGCCGAACTAATTTCAGAGGGATATCAATCTCAGACATCGCGGTTTTAAATCAACTTCTTTTCGTGTTGTTGATAGCGGATCTTAAATAGACAAATAGATGGCGTGTGAATACCTGGTCTATAGTTGAACAACCAGATCTAAGTCCAAACTGATAAGCTCCAATCGGTTTGTTAGCGGTAGGCTTTAGCCTTTTACACAATACGCTCGATTTGACCTTGTATGCGGCGTGGGAGGCTGATTCCACACTAGTTGGCGCATACTGCAGGGTGGACTCTATGGGTTGTTTAGAGAAAAGTTGGAACCTTCCTTATTCCTGTTTCCTGTCGGCCAGCATCTCCAGCTTTACGCAATCAGATTTTGATGTAAAATACGTCTTACGTTTCGATATGGATGCTATGCTCAAATGTTGTAGTTGTAATTTCTAGAGCTTCACAAAACCGCTTATTGCAAGAGAACTAATGAAGCGATGTCCAAGGAAAAAGCGGTGTTTCAAAGATAAAATTTCAAACCTACCAACAGATTCATTTTTGTAAATGATCGGTTCAGTTTCTACCGTAGAAACAACGATAAATATTGGGTTATTTTGTGGACAATTTTAAGCCTTTAAAGTGCTCTAGCAACTTAGGTTTTGCAGGTACAACTTTCATTTTCGGAATATGAATTTTATTATGTATAACTTTTAAATAAAATCGACAAAAATTTAGCATTTTAAGGCAAAAGATTTTGAAAAAATTAGCAGTTTTTTTATTAGCGAAATGCGCGTAAACCCCTCGAATGATTTTGTTTTTGTTTTCTTTAATGAAACATTCAAGTTTTTTCCTTTCGTTTGTTAAAGAGCTGCCACCTTTAAAAAAATTACATTCAAAATATTTGTCAATTTTATTGTGGCTTATTAACATTTTTATTTTAATATTTTTGTTGAGCTTTGTACCACGATTTTGTTTATAAGGGAATATTGAAAAAGCAACAAAGACTAAGCGGTAGAAGTTGTAGCAGCTATTTCGGAGATCGCCACATCTCCTCATCAGACATCTTTTTTTCTAGAACTTCTACCGCTTAGACTCTATTTCTTTTTAACTTTTTTAACTAACCTAATAAACGAAATTGTGGTACAAAGCTCAACAAAAATATATTCAAATTGTTTTATTATTTATTATTACAAAGTGTGTATCAATCGAAAGGGTTTGAAAAGTTTTGTTACTTAACTTAACTATATAAATTAAATTTGAATTAAGGGAATTAGTTAGGAGAAATGTGTATCACCATATGGGTGTCAAACGGAAGGGGTGTCAGAAGGTGGTAGTTTGAAAATATTTCGAAGAAGTTTGTCACCTGGGTGAAATTCCACATTTAATTAATATCAAAATATGGATGTCAAACAAAGGAGTGTTAAGAAGTCTTTAGTTTGAACACTAAGAATATTGTTGAAGTGATGGTAGAGATGGTATCTTTTTAAAAAAATGTTGTTCAAATTATTTAACAAGTTAAATGAGTTATTATAATATGGGTATCAATGGAAGGGAAGTTGGAATATCTTTATTTCTGGACTATATTTAGCAGGGTTTAAAAAATCAAATTCAACTTAATTCATCAGTTAATTAAATAAGAAGCGCAATGTCAGAAGAAGGAGGCTTACCAACTTTTTAGGTTTAAAATACTATTGAAGAGGGCTGTCACTTATTTGAAAGGTCTTATTTAATTAGCTAATACAAAAATTATATGAAATATATGAAACATAAAAATATAGCATAACCCTAGCTAAATAGTAGCACCCAACAAATCGAACGGTTAGCTGCTCTGTGCAAGCTCTACTTAAAAGCGAACAGCATTATAAAGAGCTCGAGTTATCGCAGCCTTAAACGAAAAATATATCGTACCGAATACTTCTTTTTTCATACTTTTTTTTCTTTCTTTCTAAAGTCGAAAATGCGCCTAACTTCAAATTACGTATTTCGAATGATATTTTTTCTAACTTTTATTCAGGGCTTTTCAAATAAATCATCTGGTAGCACCTCTAACATGAATTGGCAAGTGCATCATCACCAGCACGCTTACCCTCCGCAAACGCGCAACCTCAGTAAGACCATAAAAGATTTAGCGGCATTACTAATGTTGGCAGGTTTTCAAGTTCACTGCAACACTTGCCACAACGTTGTCTATGCGTTGGTATTCTCTGCTGCTCCGCTCACATGGCACAACGGCATCAACAAACCTGCTTCCACCAGATCTCCACTGCCTCTTTTATAACATCACTGCTCCGCACGGCTCCGCGGCTGTTGCAACGCATTAAAAACGCAAATATCGTTTGGCAGCAAACTTCTTTTATTCTTCTTCCTTGCATCAAATGCCTTCTTCTTGCCACATATGTACGTCCACTTCTAGCCTCACCTTCTTCATCAGTAGTTCAGCAAACCGCTTACTTTATACTGCCCAGCCATGTATTTAAACCAGCGGCTTAGTAATATTTTATTACTTTTATTTCTTACTCGTGTTGTCTTTTTTTATTTTTTTTTCTCCTTTGCTATCGTTTCTTTTTTCTTTGCCTTTCAATTTTATCAGATCAACGTTGAATTGCAGTTTTCATGTAATTTCCTTGCCTTGTTATTATAGTTGAGTGCTCGGTTGCATTGCTAATGTTTTCAACGTTGTTGCTGTTGCTATCAAAGTTGACTTTGTTGTTGGCATATGTATATGTGTATATGTAGTAAATAGTTAGAGCAATGGGAATTGAGTTAGGATGTTTTTTTTTAATTTGGTTTCTTATTTGTTTTTCTTGTTGTTGTTGTTCCTATGTATAGACGTACATGCATACATAGATGGATAGGCATAGAACCGCCATTAAATTAGCTATTTTGTTGTACTAATTTTAAAAAGTGTTAAAGCTACGGAAAATTGTTTGTCGTCCCATGTAGCTCGATAGTCCAATTTAGTGCCTCAAGTTATTAGCGTAGTCGATACGGCAATAGGTACATAACAACTACACAGTTGTTATTCGATTGAGTGATAATTGTAAAAGCTTTAATGTTACAGTTAAGCGAAATTCATTTACGGAAATACCAGCCTAAGGAGAAAGTCGGCAAGGCCTATGCTGAGGAAAAAGCAAGAGATAGGCCACGCTTGAGTGAATGTCTATGCGAGAAATAGAAGCGCGCTCCATTTGTTAGAGATTATAATTAATACTTTATTGATAATTGACTACTTCTTCCGATTACTTATTATTTTTTCAACGGGAGAGTTTTTCGAGAGCGTCCTAACATTTTCCATGAGAGTAGGCACTTCCGAAAGTTCCAAAGTACCAGTTCAAATATAATTTCTAGTAAGCGTCTATCTTTATTTGCTGTAATAAGAAGATATATGCCGAAATATGTGAGTGCAGACCGAAAATTTGATCAGAGAGTTGTTCGAATTACGTAAGGTTTCAAGATCAGGGCGAGCTCATGTAAGAACAACCATGGGAATCTAGAGTCCGTCGTCAAGAACGCTGAATGGCAGCAACACTTAAAGTAGTTGAGAATACTAACCCAAGCCACCATTCGAAGACGATGGAGCCGATGTCCCACCGCCTGAACATCACGAGGTACGAATAACGATTATGCGGCTGAAAAACAACAAAGCTACTGGAGCTGACTGCTTGCCAGTCGAGCTATTCAAGTACGGTGGCAAGGATGTGAGACTGAAGCCCACCGTCAACGAACTGATTTCGCCTTATCAGTGTAGCTTCGACACTCACCATCTATTTGCCGACTTTAAAGCCGCTTTCGATAGCACTGCTGTGAAAAATGCCGTTGAGCAGTAACACCAGCTCCGTCAAAATTGGAAAAAATCCATTCGAGCCAATTGGCACCAAACGGCGTTTCAGATAGGGTGACCCCCTTTCATGGGACTTCTTTAATCTGATGTTGAAGAAGATAATAAGAGCCGCAGAACTAAACCACTCACGAACTATTTACTATAAGAGCGTGCATTTGCTGGCGTATGCCGATGATATCGACATCCTCGGTAACAAAATCCGCGAAATCTGTTCTGTTATTTCCGATTTGGATAAGGAAGCAAAGCGAGTGGGTCTTAGACATTCCGAATTCGTTCACAATATGCTAAGTTAAAACAAGTAAAGGAGTATAAGTTGGGGCCGAACTTTATATCTCGTCGTTTAAACTTTCCCTAAACTACATTTGCATGATAAGCAGGAGGTTTTTCCCGATTTCAAACTGTTTCGATAATATGCGGAATTACAGTTAATAAAATAATTGAACCAAGTGTGGTAGAAATCTATAAAGTGGTTACCGAAATATACCTTGTGGTCATAAAGTAGGCAGTGCCACGCCCAATTCCTAAAAGTCTATAACAGTCTTATTTTTTCTTAAGAGATTGTTGTAACTATTAACTTTGAGAAAATTAGCGTCCTCAGTTATTGAAATATCGGAGTTTTTGGATGTCTAAAATTTACCGTTATAGGCGAAGTGCGTGTAATATTCGTCCGATTTGAATAATTTTCAACGAATTTCTTCCTTGTACTAAGGTTATTAAGTGCACCGGGTTTGGTAGATATTGACGAATCAGTTACCGAGTTACAGATTTGTGGTCATAAAGGGGCGGCACCACGCCCGTTATCCAAAAATGTATTATAATGTAATTTTTTGCTAAATGGTTATTGTAATTGTCGATTTGGAGTCAATTAGCTTTAGTAGTTACTGATTTTTCGCAGTATTCTTGTTTCTGTAAATTATCGTTATATGGGAGGTGGGCCTGGTTATTTCCCGATTACAAAGCTTTTCAACATATTACTTAGCTAGGCCCTAAGAAAGGCTAGCACCGAATTTGGGAAGGATTGGTGAAGCGCCTACTGAGATACAGCATTTCATCATAAGCGCCCGCCCACCTATCAATCCTTCCCAAATTCGGTGCTAGCCTTTTCACGCCCATTTTCCAACAATTTTATAATAATAATATTTTTTACAAAAATTCGACTTTATATACTAATTTTCAACAATTTCAATTTTCAATTTTGTTTGGATCCTACATTTACTTAAATATCGTAGTTTTTGCATTTTTCGAAAATACCGTTATATAGGAAGTGGGCGCGACGGACATGGCTCAATCGACTTCTCTATTCATTATTATGTGAACAAAGTTAATATACCCTTGTGCACAAGTGCGCTCGGGTATTAACAATTCTTTCATTGATCCTCCGGGGTTTTTGTACATGGCGGCAATCCACTGTTTCTTCAATTTAATAGTGTTCGCTTTATTAATGGAAACGAAACATGTTTTGTTAGCTCTGGATCATCTCTATATTTTTTCTTCAAATATTTCTCATATTCCAGCTTTTTTTCGTTTAGTTTTTCGCACCGTGTTTTTATTATATTCGTAATATAAATTTTTTTTATAAAATCAATTAGCGGTGGTTCATGATTGTGTGTTGATTAAAAGCACTGAGGATTTGGCAATAATAACGTCTTTGTCTATGGAAACAACACTTCGGTAGAGCTTCAAAACTATCGATGGTTGGACCATTCGATAATTTCAATAGTTTTAGGCCTTACCATCCGATAGTATCGACACTATCGGTGAGAGAAAAAATATGAGATCCTTACTATGGCACTATTTATATTGAATATGGTAATAATAGTACAAAAAAACAGATATGTTAATTTTAAACGCCGTTATAGTGTGATTTATTAAAAACAAAAAAGTTAGTATTTTAAGCAACAAATACAACTAAATATGTATTTACAAAAAACGAGGCAAATTCGAGTTTTTCGAATAATCGAAATTTTGAGATTTTTAATTAGATTTCTTAGAAAAATTTTGAGTTTGAAGTAGTTAGGGCTTGCTGTAGATTTTTGGGAAATTTTTAACGTTGAAGGTTTCTGATAGTATCGCAATAGTGGCTACCATTCATCGATAGATTAGGTTAGGTTGGAGTGGCTGCCCCGCGCAGAGCGCGGAGCACACGTGGGCTGGAAAAGCCCATTGTGATACCACTGGCTGTTTCTCTAGCTTCCTTAGTGATTAAACCGCCGAGTGCGTCTTATATAGCACGAAAAGCCGAGGACGTTTGCCGAGTTCAAATCGGCTAAACAATCTAGAAAGTAAGTACTTGTTGAAGAAACGGTTGCGCGTTTTCGCCAAGGGGACAATGGCGGAGATAGTGTTCAACTCGTCCCTGCTACTGCGACAAAATTCATTGGTACGGTATCCTAGCCTTTTTCCGTGTATGCCCATCAGGCAGTGTCCGGTGATTACCCCGGCTATAATCTGAGAGACGAGCGGTCCATCCGGGTAAGAGCTATGGATCTCTTTACATCAATCTTTGGCCAAATTTGCCTCGTAGTATGGCAGGTGGTTTCCACAGCCCACCTGATATTTACCTCCACGTCGAGTTCCGCCTCCTTGCCAGTTTGTCGGGTAGGCAGTTGCTAGTAATGTCCCTAGATAGATAGTTAGATAGATAACAAGATAAGGTTTGCACCGCGACCTAGTGGTCTATTGTGCCCTCGAATCTTCACAATACCTCCTCCAAACCTAGTTCCCTGAGAAAATTTAACAGTAACTTAGGGGATAGGGAGTGAATGTGCCTAAGCTGTGGCCACATTGAGCCTAAACTTCGCGCACGTCTTCTGCAGACTGCATCACATTCGGCGAGGATATGTAGAGGTGTCTCACTGGTAGAGCCGCAAAACCGACAAAGGTCACTCGACCATATCCCCAGCTTGTGTAGATGCCCCCTCAGCCTACAGTGTCCCGTGAGGATATCTATTATTATTCTAAGCTGCCTTTTTGGGAGGTCAATTAACCTTTGGAATCTCCTTCTGTTATAACCTCCCAGTAAATTCTTTGCCTGACGCATTCCTGACGAACTTTGCCAATTTAGATCCCTCATAGTGATCCTCTCTACCCTGAGCTCCTCTTTTAGAGTGTTGGGACCCACTCCTAAGTAGGGCTCAGGGCCAACTGGAGTAGTGGTTGCCGCCTCTCTTGAGAGACAGTCAGCCGGCTCGTTACTCTCTACTCCCTTGTGACCAGGTACCCACGCTAGCTTGATGTTATTGTGTCTACCTAGGGAGTTAAGCTTCTCAATGCACTCCAGGACCAGCGACGATTTGACGCTCATAGGATATGAGGGCCTTGAGTGCTGCCTGGCTATCGCTTAGGATTAAGATTCCCCGTTTTTATACCGTCTACCCATGATTGTATCCGCACATAGGTAGATAGCGTAAACTTCGGCTTGAAAGATGCTCGGATATTTCCCCATAGGAACAGAAATCCTGGCCCTGGGTCCAACAATTCCAGCACCTATTCCTTCTGGGGTCTTCGAGCCATCCGTATACCAGTGCAGAGCGCAACCCTGAAATAATGTCTCGAAAGCGGAGACACTCCAGGTCGCTTTACTGCAAAGCTCTATTTTGAATTTTCTAAGGATGCTTCCATGCATCTCTAGGAACATATGAGCGGACCCAGAGGAATGACTAATTTACAATCCCCTCGTTAGAATTCTGGTTCTCAGATGAGAGGCTCGAGTAGCTACTCCAGCGCCGTCGTCGGTCATGTGCGCATCACTCCTGTTTTAAAACACATGTTCCAGTCGTTGTAGCTTGGTGAGCGATTCGTATCACCGTGGCTAGAGTAGTTCTTGAAACCCAAGCTACCGCCCCATAGGTGATCATTGGCTGTACTATCATAACGTAAAGCCATGTTAGGATTCTGGGCGTACAACCGCAGAATTTTCCCGCCAGACGCTTACACACCATTAAAGCTTTCGTGGCCCTTGAGATGATTGCGTCCACATGCTTCTCATAGAAGTTTGGTGTCTAGGACTAGTCTTAGATACTTCACTTCGCTGGCGACGCTAACCACGACCCCTCCAAGGTTATGTTCCTCATGCTCGGAAGGGCTCTTTTCCTAGTAAAAGGAATGATGGCGGTTTTGGCAGGTATGTATGATAAGCCCTAACTTATCGCACCATCCCTTCGTCAGTCTTAAGCCTCTTTGAATGATGTCGCAGAGGGTGCTTTCAAACTTTAGCAGCAGATACCATTGTCAGAGAGAAGTTGAAGGAATTCATCCACCACTAAGCTCCAGAGAAGGGGTGATAAGATCCCTCCCTGTCCCCTACCACGGTTTCAGCAATCCTTGAACGCAGGAGCGCATCCACCCAATTGCAGATCGCTGGCTGCACGTTTCTCCTCTCCAGTGCCCTGCGCACTCCAGAGTGTGACGTGTTGTCAAATGCTCCCTCTATATCGAGAAAGGCGCAGAGCACTGATTCATTGCAATCGAGGGCCCCCTGAATCTCGGTTGTCAGCTGGTAGAGGGCTGTATCCGAGGACCTTCCAGCCCTGTATTCATGTTGAGAGGTGTGCAGGGATTTATTCCTCACAATGGCAGACCTGATGTGGTTATCTATAATCTTCTCCATTGCTTTAACACAAAGGAGGTTAAACTTATTGGTCTAAATGACTTCGCTAACGAGTAGTCTCTTTTACCCACTTTCGGGATGAAGATTACTCGCGCCCTTCGCCACATCTGTGGGACATACGCTTCCGAAAGACCGCTTCTCATTATGTCCCCAAGATGCGGTATTACGCTCTCACTGCCCTGCTGTAACATCACTGGCCGGATGCCATCTACCCCTGGAGCCTTGTAGCGCTCAAACGAGGCCAGGGCCCATCCGACTGAATCCTGAGTGGAGATACTTCTCGCCAGTCCCCAATCAGATGGTCGCGGCCTACTTTGCTGGACCTCCGCCATCAAGTTAGAGGCCTCAGGGAAGTGTGCCAGCATCAAGGTAGTTGCCCTCTCCTGCCTACTGTTGGTGTAGGTGCCGGCTGCAAGCTTAAGCGCAAGCTCCCTATGTCCAGGGATCCATACCACAATCAAGGAGCATTTTGATGCCAGCAGGTTGAGAATCCTCCTGCATTCTATGGCTACTTTAGACGTTGTTCCGTTAGTATTGAGTGATTTGATAGATATCAATAGGCCGTCCTTGTGGGGCGGAGGTTATGAGCCACCCAGTCACCTCCGTTATGGCGTTTAAATAATTCTGGTTGAAAAACACTACAATGACTTACGGGGCAATGTTGTTTATTGTAACAACATTCATATCTCACGTACGAAGCAAGAAAAATATTCGAGAGAAAAATGTTGCGGAATATTTACGGGTGTTTACGCGTTGGCGATGGCGACTACCGCAGACGATGGAACTCTATGAGCCTTACAACACCATTTACATAGTGCAGCGAATTAAAATACAGCGGCTTCGCTGGCTTGGCCATGACGTTCGAATGGACACCTTGCCTTCAAAAGTTGGCCAATATTATTTACGTGTAGTTTTGTAGCTGCCTAGTGCCAATTATAAACGAATCAATAAATAAATATATATTCGAGGAATAAAAGGACACCTTGCATGATTTGTAAGCGTTTGGCAGAAAAAATTATGACTAGTCAACTAATTCCTTCATTAAAACTTTTTCGAGATATAATACAGGCCAACAAAAGCGGAAAAAAATTTTGCCGCGGCAAATGTTAAAGCTGTTTTTGTTAGACTTTTTTGTGCTGCTTACGAATCCATGAGAAAATCGAAAAGTGTCAAAACATTGCGTTTTGAGAAGCTCTAGCAAAGTAACAAAGGAGACAGAACCTTCTACTTTGGCTTAATTTAAAGCTAAAAACCTCGGCTACTATCCCTGCAAATATTATTGCTGCATTTTCCCTTGATGATTGCTTGTAGACATTTATTGAACAGCAAAAACTGATTTTTTTGAAGTTTGAGTACCTACCGCAATTAAGCAAAAGGTGATAGAACCATCCACTTAGGCTTAAATTAAGGCTTGAAATTTGGACTGCGATTTCTAAAAATTCCATCCGTTCACATTGATCCTAAGGTCACTTATAGTCATTTATTGCCTTTTGGTATAGTCAAATACCCCCTATGTGTGTCGTCAAGTCATAAAGACATACAATTTTTGCAATTAAAAAGTAACCGTTAAATTGCTTTTAAAGGATTTTTAATCGCACCAAAATGCTGTAAAATCGATATAAAATATACAAATAGCTCCTATTATGTCCTACAGATCCCTTAAAACCATTGCAGCTGTTATTCTACTTTAAGAGATTAGAACGCTTACGAAATCGTGTGAATACCCTTAACAAAACATCAAAACTGTTATCCCAATCATCATTTTAAGCATTATGATTTTCCAATAGTGTGGTGTGATAATACAATTCCAGTTCTTCGCTTTCAGTAAAAGGCATTACCTTCTGATGTCTACGATTTTTTTCATAAATCGGAAGAGGTTCTTTATATCCCTTAATATTAGGAAAGATGTGGGATGTTCTTATATTATTACGGCAACTTAAAAGTATGTGAGTGAAAACTGTCTATGTACCCCAACGTTTTCACATATCTCGGATCTGAACTTTCATAGAGGAACTGCCTATAGTTTGACACAAAAAATTTTTCTTTCTTGGAACCAGTATATAGAGCGCTTAATGCTTAAAAAAAGTAGCATCAGTGTAAAAAGCATTCCACTTCTTCGCACGCCTATCGCTATTTAATCCAGTTAAGCCACTTCTGCGCTCGAATGTCTAAGTATAATCAGGTAGCACTCAATTACCACATATTTTCAATTACAAATCTTCACTTGACATCTTCAATAATGTTCGACTGCAGTTACTTTGAGTCTTAAAAGATCACAGAAAATTAAAACACGAATAGTTAGAAGCAATAAAATGGATTAGGAAACCAGAAAACTACAACTAAAATAAAGCATTTGCACGGCGATTACACTCAAATGATAACACATTTGCAAAAATGCCGACACGCTGCATTTAAAATCAATTAAAAGCATGAACGCGCTTCATGCCAACCAAATGCGAGAGCTAAAAGCCAGGCCATTAGATAATTGCCGTGGCAGTAGACAGGCATGCCAAAAAGCTAAAGGAGTTAGACGCATTTATCAAATGCATGGCAGTGAGCGTGTGTGTATCGGTATGTAGAGCCATATATTTACCGCGCTAGGTGTATATTGCATAGCCGCTTCATAATAATTAAAGTCGGCAAGTTGGTATTTATGTTGCAATGCATTTGTGCACAGCCAGTCGAAGTGTAATGCATGTCGGTCATTAGGAGCAGCCCACACACAACGCGCAAATATTCATAATTTCGACGCAAGTGTATGAATTCTAGCAGCGACTGACTAAGAGGCCAGGGGTTCAGCTGGCAAAGCTTCAACTTCGGCATCAACGATGATGATCTATGCAAAGCAGCGAGTCTGGAGCTTCTCGTTTCCACTAAAGTGCGCACTTAGTCCACATTTATAGGCAGCAAGCGAACTGGATGCTACTGGCGGTGTTGTGCCAGTGTTAATCACTTTTAATGTAGCAGGCTGTGTTACTTTTTAAATTTGTTTCATTTTTCCCAACTAACTCGAGTGCTTTCCTGGCTGACCATAATGCTTCCTGGTGGCTAAAATGCACCAACAAAATAAGTTATAAAATTAACAACACATAAAATATGCAAATCATCATTTTTGTACATACGTTTATATATATATATATGTGTGTGTGTGTGTGAAAACATGTCCGCCAAACTGTCGAACATACTCGAGAAAACTTCTTTCCAGTTTCTGCCTGCCGGCTTGCCGGCCTGCCACTAATGGACCACGTTCTTACTGCATCATCGAACGCCTGCGAGCCATCACGCTTGAAATGCATCGACATGCGCCTGCGCCTGCGCCTCCGCTTGTGCTGACTAAATCATAATATACTTAATAAAGTACCGTTGCTTTGTAATTTCAATTAAAATCACTTAACGCTGATGTGTTCATACGTCAACGACTCTCGGCTACTCTAGTTTTGCTAGCGAGTTGCACGTTTCCTATCTTGCTGCAACCCTACATACCGTTCAACCAACATTCATCACTGTCTAATGGTATGTACTCAACTGTCATTTGATTAATGGCGTGCTTGAGCAACATAAAAAGAGAGCACGACAGTGACACTAATGTAAAAAAAAAAATCTAGAGAAACAAAACTGGCTTCCATCAGTCTTAGCGCCTAAATGCAGATTTTTGTTTCAACGCCTAAACTGTTAGTTTGAAAAATGTCGCACCAGCATGGCGCTCTCGCCCAACCTAGCTGTTTGTGACAAAATGCAAAAATTCCAGCAACCTGTTGCTGTTGACGCGCATGCTCTTAAGCTGTCCGTTTGGTTTTTGTGCACATGCTATGCCATCAACTTGTCATCTTTCTGGACGCACGCAGCCATGAAGGAGTGGTAAGGTGGCAGCGAAACAGAGGCGCCAGATCTTCGTTATGAATCAGTTGGAGACAGTTTTCAGAGGGGCATTGCGTTTCTTGGTAATTGCTGAAGTTCTTTGCCAGAATATTCTGAATTCTATTCAAATGAAAATTATTAAGAATGTCGAAGGACCATTTAAGACTTTTGAGGGAAAATTGTATTGCAGATAAAGTATCGAGAAAACAAATATTGCATAATTTTGATTCTCTCAAATTACGTTTTAGTTTTTTTATTAATTTTATTTTTAATTTTAGGAACATTTATTTCTTTTTTTGTTATTTTTGGCCTTATAACAATTATATTCAACAATTTTAGTGAGCTTGAGGGCGTTTTTAATGAAAACTGTTCCGGAGAAATTAACAATAATTTATAAATGGTAGAAGTGATAGCTATTTCGAAGATCACCACATCTCCTCATCAGACTTCTTCAGCGAGACTCGAACCGACGACCCCAACTTACTCAGCTAGATGCCTACGCACTGTACTAAGTTCGCCTTATACATAGACTATTGTTGGCAACACTGTTCAAGATACCCGAATCGCTACTGAGCTACTTTATTGTTTAGCGCTAGCAAAGGTTGCAATTTTTTCAGGAGGAGTTTTTCGAAATTTTTTGAGAATACAGAGTTTAAACTGTTTTACCTGTATGAACTACTGTCGGATCTTTACTTGATTTGGGTATGACAAGTATTTCAGATACATATTTTCCAGATGTTGAGGAAATATCCTACACGAAGCGCATGGTGGAATAATACAAGGTGTTGGATATTGACAGCGTTCTCGCTCTATTCCGCCATCTTGACTCCCTTAGCAAAATCGATGTTTCCCTCTTGAAAAAACTACATTTTACCGCCTTAAAAAAAGTACTAAACTACCTCATTCCCTATTCTAAAACTGATTTGCAATCACTGAACAATTATTTGACATTTACTTTATTCTTATTCGTTGACAACGGAAAATTAAATAACAAATTTTAAACTTTAATTCGATAAAAAACGTGGGCTTTGTGTATTCTCCAAAGGATTTACAGCGAGATGGGCGCTGTTTTCAGGCACTCACTGAGGGAAGCTTGAATTTCTGCTGCGTGAGGCAAAATACGCCTATAATAATTTACAATACCGAGGAAGCGGCGCGAGTCAACAACTGTTTGAGGCTTTGGATAACTTTTTCCTCAGGAGGCTGGTAACAATGCTGGCTCACAGAATAGCCTAAGTAGACTACTTCACTTCCACCGATATGGAATTTTTTTATGTTGATTTTTAAGCGAAAGTCTCCTGCAGTGCGCCAGCCACCGGACTCTTTGGGCATCATGTGGATGGGACTTGTCCATTGATTGCTCGAAGGTGTTATGACACCATGATGCAGCAACAGATTAAAATCTTCTTTTGCGGCGTTTAACTTCTCACCAGTGAGTTTGCGTGGGCGCTCGTGGACTGGGGGACCATTGGTGACAATGTGGTGTACGGTTGTTTCACTATCGACATTTGGTGCAGCATCACGTAGTGTGATCTCTATGTAATCCTTCAACAGGTTAGCTTAGAATGCGTCTGACTTGCTTTTGGGCAAATTCGACGTAGGGTGCACAATTGTCGCGATGCTGTCAATTTGTATAAATTTATACCAAACTCGGTGCACTTAATTATCTTGGCATGGAAAAGCAATACGTTTAAAATACGAAAACTCCGATGTTTCAGTAATTGTGGACCCTAATTTACTCCAGGTTAATACTTACAACATTCATTTAACAATAAATAAGACTGTTATATTACTGTAATTATTACAAAAATGTAGTTTTATTACATTTTCTTACTTTTACTGTGATACATATTTGAATTATCTAATTCCCTAAATTAAAGTGGAATCTGATTTTTTTAACCGCAATGCATTTAATCTTCCAACCTAGATACGAACACGTAAGTATGCGTCCTCTACAATCGGACCACGGCAACATGGAGCCTATCGATGTCAAACGTTAAGTTTCTTGTTTCTTGTTTGTTTGTAACTATTTATATGCAAAATTTGATATGAAAAATAGTACCAAATTTCGTACTACTTCGCAATGCGGGCTTTTTTTCTTCCCGTTTCTCTCGTGCTTCCATATTACAACCTTTTGTAAGGGAGCCGTCGACATGAGCTGTCACTACGTACAACACCTTGTATAATTCCACCATGCACGAAGCGTACATACGTATGTAGGTCTTTAGAAAACTAATTCGCTTTTACAAACACACATTTAGTTCCTGTTTGACATGAGCAGAACTAGAGATGAGTTTTCTGCATTTGCCGATATAATGATACTACCTAAACTATGAGAAGCAGTTTGCAAGTGAAGCCAAGTTCTTCTCCACCTGGTCTATACATACATCGCAGTGGCGGCTTCCCTCTTCATATGCTAGCATCAATGGGTTCCGAGTTGAATACTTTCACAGTTAGAGCGTCGGTGTCCATTCGAGCGACATGAGCAAGCCAGCGAGGCCGTCATATTTAAATCCAGTGAACTATGTCCATGTCGTTGTAAAGCTCATCGTATCGACGTCGCCAATGCGTAAAGCCCCGTCAATCTTCCGAAAAATCTTTGTCTTGAATACTGCAGATGTTGTCGGACCCTGCCAGATGTACGGATTTTTCCATACGATACGGATTTTCAGTGGTGAAAATGGTTGTACGGATTTACATCATACCTATTAACAGCTTGACTATTTTGCACCCGATTTTAAAAATCAAACATGAGAAGAGTATTCATAGGCCTTTGCAGCCCGATTCTGTTCACTTGAAGAATGAAATCTTTATAATTTGTCAATTTTTTCTATCTATTTCTATCTATCTATTTATCTNGTGGCGGCTTCCCTCTTCATATGCTAGCATCAATGGGTTCCGAGTTGAATACTTTCACAGTTAGAGCGTCGGTGTCCATTCGAGCGACATGAGCAAGCCAGCGAGGCCGTCATATTTAAATCCAGTGAACTATGTCCATGTCGTTGTAAAGCTCATCGTATCGACGTCGCCAATGCGTAAAGCCCCGTCAATCTTCCGAAAAATCTTTGTCTTGAATACTGCAGATGTTGTCGGACCCTGCCAGATGTACGGATTTTTCCATACGATACGGATTTTCAGTGGTGAAAATGGTTGTACGGATTTACATCATACCTATTAACAGCTTGACTATTTTGCACCCGATTTTAAAAATCAAACATGAGAAGAGTATTCATAGGCCTTTGCAGCCCGATTCTGTTCACTTGAAGAATGAAATCTTTATAATTTGTCAATTTTTTCTATCTATTTCTATCTATCTATGCTATTGACAAATTGAAATTTCATGTGAAATGTATAAATTTTGCATATTAATAAATTTGTTTCTAACAATTAAATACTCCATGTGCCGGCATTTGAAACTGCGACACATGGAATTATAGTCGACAACTTTATCTACTCGGCTACGGCAGTCAAAAACTTTCTTGCTTTTAAATTCATATTTTTCATATGTGACAATCAGTTCCATGTGGAAATCAGTTCCACTTATGTGGAAATCGTAAAGGTTTTTTTTTTTATAAATATTGACACAGAATGCGAAGGGAGCTTTTACTTGATAGAATTTCTTTACAAAAAATTTATCAAGAAAACACAGAATTGGGCGGTTAAAATTATCTATATCAATCTATTGGTAGACTTCGATTGTGGGGAGATTTTGACGCGTAAAATAAAAAAAAAAAAAACAATTTTCTTTATTTTTTCCATTTTAACTATCGCTTGTATATGTATGTACATATGTACATAAACTAAGAACACACTGCTTGGTAAAAAGTTCAAGTCAGAAAAATAATAAGGTTGTCTGTGAAGCAATCACTAAATAGCACTAGTGGTAATATTTATTGCTTTATTTGATGTTATTAACAGTACGATTCCTGTGTTCACCTAAGTACAAAAGATTTTTTTTGCTCGCCTAACAAATTTGGACACACCGATTTCGTACGGATTTTTCACCCACCACTTTTTGCCTGTGTACGGATTTTAGACTATAAACATCTGGCAGCCCTGATATTGTCATTGTCCGTGGTTCTGCGCAATATACCAGCACGGGCATGATTATTGACTTATATAGTGGTAGATGTCCGAAGTGTTACCAATTAGCTCAAACATTTGTTTATGATGGCAAAATAGGAATGTGAAGTAAAAATGGATGAGCAAAGCCTTTGGGCTAAACCATACCTAAGCGCACCGTACGCGTAACGTGGCCATTGTGCTTAAATTTTATGAGCAAAAATGATCAAAAACCAAAAATTAAGAACACCTGAGTATGAATATGTCCTCCTACATTCATTGCAGATGACATAAATACTGAAAAACGAGCAATGTTCGTTCACCCAGTTCGCAGGAATTTTAGACTTTCTGACGCCTATCACTGAACTTCACACACTTACACTAGTAACATAGATAGTGCACATTAGAATGCCCATAACTAAGAGACCAAATCAACTATTAAACCCTTTTTTTTATAAAAATATAGATTTGACTATGCCTTAAAATCCCAGGTGGTGTTCTGTTATTTAATGGACAATTGATTCATATTAAGAACAAGTAAGAGCAGCGCTGTCTTCGGCTATGCCGAAGGCTTCATACCTTTCATGAGCATCTGAATATTTTACTATAACAGATTATTGCATTTGAATAAATTTATATATTCACAGCAGGCATAGATAGAGGAGATACGTATATAAAAAATCATATCTAAACAATCAGAGGTATGGAAGATATACCTTATATAGCACCAATCTAAGTGATTTTCACTGCTGTGTGATCGGTACGTAAACCGGTAACACAATTTAATGGGTTTAGCTTCCTACATAAAGGAGATACATATATCGTAAAATCTGGTATCTGAACAATCAGTGGCACAAAAGATTAAGATTATACGGCATAGATTTTGACGATTTTCTCAGTAGACTTTTTATTATTATTTAAAAATTATAAATAGCTTACGAAATTTATCGGTTTTAGCTGTCCAAATAAAGGAGTACTACAGTGATAATAAGAAGCAATAAACAGATTATAGTGACCCGATCTTTGCTAATTTTACTGTAAACTTTCTGTTGATAATGAGTGAAAATAGCGCGAAATTTCATTTTTTTGGTTGCATAGATGGAGTAGTTATAACAAAAAATCGCATATCTGAACAATCAGTTGTATGGGAGCTATGTATATGTAAAAGTGACCCGATCTTTGTTATTTTCACTGTAAGTATTCTGTTAATATTGAGTGAAAACGGTGCGAATTTTGAAGTTCCTATCTGCATAAATAAAGAAGTTATAGCAAAAAATCTCATATCTGAACAATCAGTTGTATGGGAGCTATGTATATGTAAAAGTGACCCGATCTTTGTTATTTTCACTGTAAGTATTCTGTTAATATTGAGTGAAAACGGTGCGAATTTTGAAGTTCCTATCTGCATAAATAAAGAAGTTATAGCAAAAAATCTCATATCTGAACAATCAGTTGTATGGGAGCTATGTATATGTAAAAGTGACCCGATCTTTGTTATTTTCACTGTAAGTATTCTGTTAATATTGAGTGAAAACGGTGCGAATTTTGAAGTTCCTATCTGCATAAATAAAGAAGTTATAGCAAAAAATCTCATATCTGAACAATCAGTTGTATGGGAGCTATATGTTGTAGTGGTCCGATTGTACCGGTTCCGACAAATGTTTAATACATTATAAAAATACACCCACCTACCAAATTTGATCTGGATATCTCGAAAACTGAGAGACTAGATTGCATACAAACAGACGGACAGACAGACAGACAGACGGACATGGCTAAATCGACTCAGCTCGCCGTTCTGATCATTTAAGTATACATTTTAATGGGTCTATCTCTTCTTATTCTGGTACTTACAAACATCGGACCAAAGTTATAATACCATTTCATGCTCATGAAAGGTATAAAAAAGCGTACGAATGTAACGTTGTCAGTCAAATAATCAACCATATGGGTTATTCCATGAGTAAGTAAAATCTCCATCTGGGTACTTTTGACGTAGAATACGTCTTACGTTTCGATAAGGAGGCTATGCTCAAATGTTGTAGTTTTAATTTTTGGAGCTTCACGAAAACGCTTACTGCACAAGAATTAATGAAGCGATTTCAAAGAAGTATGCGTTGTTTCAAAAATAAAACTCCAAGCCCATTAATTCAAAATTAAATTTTGTAAGTAACCAATTCGGTTGTTGGCGTAGAAACAACGGTAAATATTGGCTTATTTTGGGGTAAATTTTGAGCCTTTAAAGTGCTCTAGCAATTTATGATTAGCTTTCATTTTCGGGATATAGGTTCCTTGGAGCAATAGAAATATTATTGTGTATACATTGTATGTAAATTCGACAAAAATTTAGCCTTTTATGGCAACATTTTTTTGAAAAAATAAGCAATTTTTTTTATTACCGAATTGCTCGAAAACCGCTCGAATGATTTCGCTTTTGTCTTCTTTAATAAAAAATCCAAGTTCTTTCCTTTCGTTTGGTATATGNAATACTAATGCATGAAAATCCTAACCTCAAAAAAATCACCCGTTATGTCCTATAGATGTGCAGCAACATTTGGTTGAAAAGGGTTGCCACCTGATAAATAATTAAACACAATCTGTTATTACAATATGCNGCGAAGTATTGGTTGATATTTTCTAGGTAGGTTAATTTTATTCAAATATATGTCCTATAGATGTGCAGCAACATTTGGTTGAAAAGGGTTGCCACCTGATAAATAATTAAACACAATCTGTTATTACAATATGGATATCGATGAAAATGGGTTTGAAAAGGCTTTATTTATTTATTATATGTAGGAGGGTTGCCACCTGTGTTCAATGATAAATTCAATATATAAAATAGGTAAAATGAGTTACTACAATATGAATATAAATAAAAATGGCTTTGAAAAAACTATATTTTAAACTTCATGTGGAAGATTTGCCACTTGTTTTGAAAATTAGTGCAGCTTTAATTAAGAGAATTAGATAATTTAGATACATATGTATTAAAAAGGTTTTAGTTTGAAATTATTTTAAACAGCGTTTCCACCTATTTACAAAGTTAAATTCAATGTATGCAATATGTTAAACGAATTACTACTATATGAATATCTATTAAAATGGCCTTGAATGAACTTTATTTCTAAATTGCTTGCAGGGGCATTTCACCCGTTTACAAAATCAAGTTCAAACTTAAATTAAGGCGATTCGGCAATTGAAATACATATGTATCCCGATATGAGCGTCAGACGAAAGAGATTGTGGAGATTTAAAAGAGAGTTGCCACCTCTTTACAAAGTTAAATTCATTGTAATGACTTACTTAAATATGGACATCGATCGAAACTGCTTTGGAGATATTTTATTTCTAAACTTCAGGGGTTGCCACCTGTTATAATTATCTTGAATTAAGGGAATCGGATGATGTAAATATGCATCAAAATACTGGTGTCAAACGTTTTAGTTTGAAAATATTTTGAAGAAGGCTGTCTGTCCTGTTTACACATATAGCAGAGTTTCCCCCGTTTTGAAATTTATATGCAGCTTGAATTTAAGGAATTAGATAATTTAAATATGTATATTTTGGTGTCGCACGTAAAGGGTTTAACAAGATTGTAGTTGAAAAATATTTTTTGTTTAAAATATTTTAAATATTTAATATTTTGCTATCTTTAAAAAGCTGAACTTATTTAAATGATACAGAAGTTACTGTATCAAATATTAAAATATAATTTAAAATATAATTTAAAATAATTATTAATAATTTAATGGTTATAGGCGCCGATTACATGAGTATATACACGAATTGGATGACACCTACCCCTATATTACATGCTATCTACATAATTGGATTCCTCGTACATGTATAGGAATACCAGAAAGGTGACACAGTCCTTCAACTTAAACAAAGTTCAAAGTAATGACTTTCAAAACCTCTTTCGATCGAGGAGAGGAAGCTGATGCGAAGAGCCTCTTAGGCTTTGAAGTTTTCCAACTACTGCACTTAGTGAAATATTTATTTTTTCATTTCTAAAAAAATTACTCTGGTATCAAGTATGCAACATAACCGCATATTCACGCATTTACAACTCGAAGCATCACTTCACTTCATAGTACAACCATCCAACTACTCCCTCAGCATCTTAGATTACTGAAATTCTTCTGTGCATGTAAGAAGGACGGACGGTCATCAGGCGCGTGAAAATATGCGCGCGAAATGAATTTGATATGCGGACAGCAATAAAAATGGCTTAAATGGCGTAAATGCTGTTTGATGAACAACAAACGTGAAATACATAACAACAACAATAACAAACTTGTAGCAGAAAAATAATAACAATAAATAAAAGGAACAATGCAAGCGCATGTAACACCTTAACGCTGGATGAGCTGCTATAAAGATTAAAACGAGATCGAAGAATATTGCCAATGCTATCCAAAAAAAACTGTGCAGATCAAGTGAGAAAATATATTTATAATCACTCCGGTGGAATGGACATGTGAACATTCCCTTGTTTAACTTAGATGGTCCAACAGCAGAAATTAAGGACAGTAAAAAGAAAAATCTTTTGAGCCTATTATTGTAAAATTACTGTGTGATAACATTAACAACGATTGCCAACGACTGACTACAAGTGCCAGCGATTTTTAATAGGGTTTTGTTGTTATAAGTTGACCGCACTTGCGTTAGGTCTTCACTCCAGGCTTAGTGACTGCGTGCCTGCAGCTGCAGCGAGTGCGGCTTAGTCCTTTATATATCTACATACTTACTTCATCTTTTACTCACTCCACTTAGATACCTATTCGATGCGGCTGCTGTTGAAGAGAAAAACGTGACGAATGTGCAAATGTTTTGGTTTGCCGAACGAATTAAATTTGGTCTCTTAAAAAAAAAAAACATTAACGGCCTGCGCATGTAAAGCTTATAGATTTATGGCAGGTTAAAGCCGTTTAAGTTGGAAATTAAATGTTGTTCAGCGTTGAGCGGCGAAGATTTATCGCATCGTTC
The DNA here is from genome assembly GCF_001687245.7 of Rhagoletis zephyria. Classification (NCBI taxonomy): domain Eukaryota; kingdom Metazoa; phylum Arthropoda; class Insecta; order Diptera; family Tephritidae; genus Rhagoletis; species Rhagoletis zephyria. The sequence goes on along the minus strand of NW_016159361.1, from coordinate 42,747 downwards.
ATATGTTCTCGCTTTCATGCCAGCGTTGATGTTCACTTATATGCATATGTATGTACATACATGCACATCGGACTATCTGTGACCACAAAGGGCTCCCAGGCTTGTTGTGAGAAACTACAATACGACGAGCCGAAATTATGCAGTTGTAACCATGGCCAAGTCTTCCTTCCTTCAATTAACCTCTCCTGCTCAACACTTCTTCCTACCCGAATATGCATGTTGCGCTTAATGACCAAAGAATTTTTATTTAAATTTTTCACTCCGGTCGATAAAATTGATTTTCTGCCTATATTTACAAACAAACGTATGCACATACCTATTGATAGCTTCGCGTATCCCTTTTAATGTCCATACAATGCTCCAAACCTCAATGCTTTGATTCTGGCGGCTGTCGGTTCGCAGCGCTTAAGCTTCTGTGGATGCGAATATTGTGTGAACGTGGCATAATGGCTTGCAATTTTCAATGAACATTACAAATTCAGGTAGCGTAACTCATTAATTAAAAAATTCGCGCCGCATGCTTCAGTACGTCTGCATTAGTTGTTGTATTCTTTGGTACTTAATGAAAATTGGCTTTTGAAAGCATTCTGATTTCGTTTGATAAGCTTGTAAGATGTCCAAATATATACACATGTATATCAGCATAGATATTTGCATATATGGGAAAATATGTACACATGTATGTATTTATATTCGTTCACGTTGTGCTCGAAACTGTCAGAGCCTTAGAAACATGTCAAGCTTTGCCCAAAGCTATACATCACAAAAACGATTTCTTACAAGATGTATGATATGAGTGTTGTACCCACTGCTTCACTTGAATGCTTAGGTACATTATTTCCTTCTGAAACAAAATTGGATCCCTTCTTTTAAGTATTAGGAACGCTACGTTTTCATTACATGTAGTTTGTTGTTTTTGGTACATAAATGTCAAGCGAAAATTCAAACACTCTAATTTTAGGTTCTTTCCCGTACGCAACGCGGGATCCCGCGGGTACCCAAAACAGGCCAGAAATCATTCCCGTACTCAACAAAATGGGTAATAGAGAGCAAAAATTGAAACGTATTGGATTGTAAGAGTCTTCTTCTTCCTGCCCAAAGTGTCAAAGTGCATATCGGCTGTTTTGTGTTTACATGTTGCCTGCATTTACTTGGTGCTTTTAAGGAATAGTGAATGTATTTTCAATCTTTATATTCTTTAAATCAAATTTGTGAAACAAATATTCAATTTCCAAGAGTTTGCATTTAAGTGACAAAAACCAAAACGACCCGAATCAATTGTTTCTCAAATTCTGGGCACGAAATGTGGTTTTTTGCGTTCGCGTACTTCTGGATTATGTTCCATTTTTGAGAGCAAACTTTTCACTTATTCTCTAACTACCGGATCCGGTCCAGATTGTTAGGGAAAGAACCTTTTCTCACCCACCCACTTTAGCGAAATATGAAATGTTATTTAACGATTTTAACTAGTCTCTAAGTAAAGTTGTTCAGTAGTCAGTAAGAATATATTGTTCATTTGACTAATATTATATAAATAAATAAATAGTAATATATCTTTACACCATCCCTTTTATATTAAATAATATGTGGAGTTAACAAATTTGAGTAAAAGCCTTATCTTTATACCCACAATATCGCTCAATCCAGTACCAACAAACCTCAGTGCCCTCCTCCACAGTGCCTCCTTAAAATGATGTGACCTCTCCGCAGGTTGCTGATGAAAAATGCACTAGTAGGTTGAAGTTACATTGTCTGATGTTCATCGAATGTATGACGTCTTCGGCCCAGCCATAGACAGCACTGCCATTGCTTGTCTAGTTGAAATGTACGCCTAATTGCACCCCTACAGGTGCTTCTTCCTCTTATTATTTGGCACTACAATCGTTTTGTCGGGTTGGGCCCAGAATTGCTTCTCGGCTGTGCGAATTGGCGCCAACTGCTGTAACGAGTCCAGACAGGTCCTTCTTCACTTGGTCCTTCAATTTTGTTTGTGAGCGCCCTTGCTAACTATGTCCATGTCGTTAAAAAGCGCATACAGTTCGTCATTCCATCTTCTCCTCTACCCGTCGTCCACGCGAACAGGGCCGTAGATCTTGCTTAGAATAGTTACATATTTCAAAAGCACCCAAAGCCTTCTAATCTTTGTTCGACATCGTCCACGTTTCTGCGCCATGGCGAGATCTCCATGCTGACGTTATTGCAGGTGTTTATGCTGAACCCTAGGTGCTAATTCAAAGTTATAGCTGCCAACAGAGATGTGTGTCACGAAATGTGTTTACTCTGTATATGTTTCCAGGTGGTACTTTGTCTTGTCTTCATTCAACGCTTTATCTGATTTTACTTCTTTTATGTTAAGGAAGGCTATATTTCTTAGAGAATAGTGATTTGATGAATGGTTGTGACCCCGTCTGGTCCTGTAGCCTTTTATGGTTTGCAGGATCAACAACCAAAAAAATCTTATTTTGGAGTGAATTTCTTCTTATGGCGTTACATTATACTGCTCCTAGTTTTGTAGGGATTTAGGCCTATTATCTGAAGCATTTGTAGAGTGGGTCTTCAGAAGTACATACACGGTTTCCTGCCCGTGTCTGCTCATATGCTATCGGGCCTCTGCTGGCATCCAGAAGCTGTCTACTTACCGCCAACGCAAATTCCACATTGCTACAAAAGTCCGTCCCTGAGGTTCTCTTTGCCTTTTTTAGGTCTATTTAATAGTCACTCAGTATTGCACACATTCGGAGACCGTGGCTTAACTGAAGACCCTTATACACAACTTTTGTAGAATTCAGATTTCAGATTTAGATTTTGTGCGAGTTGCACTAGGTATAGAAACCACACTTGGCAGTGCAGCTGCTTTGTTGCGTCAACAATATTCCAGTACGCAAAATGTCCACATCTTAAAAGACTTTCCCATATGCGTGCCAATATAAAGGTTCCTTTGTTCGATCTAAACTAGAAGGGATTGTAGTTATCGGTAGTTTTTGGTAAATGGCCCTGAACATCCCGCATTTTGTGAAGGTGTGTTATCAAAGTGTCGTTTTAATAAAATACTAATCAATTCAGACTATGGCTGAGATTTAGAGATATAAGCTGCGCCTTTGCCATTCTCTTGAAGATGGAAAAATGTATAGTGGTTCCAAAGACTTGAGGTTGACCCTTTGTTTTGTAGCGTTTTGCCACAAAATAAAGAAATGACACTATTCTTGTCCTTTCCTTTTTGGAAATGATCTCAACTTTTTAACCGACTTCCAAAAAAGGAGGAGGTTATCAGTTCGTCGGAATATTTTTATTTTATTTTTTTTTTACTATGTTACCGCATAACTTTGGACCACGTCAACCGATTTCGATAATTCCGATTTTTGCATCGGGAAGGTAGTGTCTCAGAGGTGGTCCCATACTAATCTGGTTAAGATCCGATCAGTGGATCATGAGATATATATACAGTGCAGTATTGGCACAGTGAATTTTTCGCAATATATGCAAAGTTATTTATTCTAATTTATCTTCGATAATTTTTTATAAAAATATTGTTCATTCTACACCAGAAAACATAATAATAAAATCTCAAACTTTGTGCAAAACTCACGAAAATTCGCATTGATTTTTGGTAATTTTTTTCACGCAAGTTCTTCCATACAAAGTAATTCGACAATTATTTTTTGTATGGAGAAAATGAGCAACNTTTTTATAAAAATATTGTTCATTCTACACCAGAAAACATAATAATAAAATCTCTAAACTTTGTGCAAAACTCACGAAAATTCGCATTGATTTTTGGTAATTTTTTTCACGCAAGTTCCATACAAAGTAATTCGACAATTATTTTTTGTATGGAGAAAATGAGCAACACCTTCCACTAAAAAAATTGCCAAAAATCAACGCGATTTTCTAGCAACTTTAAACTTGCACTTTGTTACACTAAATTTGAATGGGCTATAGNCAACGCGATTTTCTAGCAACTTTAAACTTGCACTTTGTTACACTAAATTTGAATGGAATTGAATTTTTCTAAAAAATCTGAATAAAAAGTTGCAAATTAGGGTGCAAATTTAATGAATTTTGCTGAGTTTTGCACAAAGTTTAGAGTTTTTACTATTACGTTTTCTGGTGTAGAATGAACTATATTTTTATAAAAAATTATCGAAAATAAATTAGAATAAAAACCTTTGCATATATGGCGAAAAATTCACTGTGCCAATACCTTTGTTCGTCACNATTACGTTTTCTGGTGTAGAATGAACTATATTTTTATAAAAAATTATCGAAAATAAATTAGAATAAAAACCTTTGCATATATGGCGAAAAATTCACTGTGCCAATACTTTTGTTCGTCACTGTATATATATATTTTTTTATATCAGAGTTGAAGTCAGTTTTTTTTTTTGCTAAAAATTACTTGTGCTTATTGTTATAGCACCTTTATGCACGCAATAGTTTTGACGTATAATAATGAACAAAGTTTTTTTGTGAATAAAAGTTCGATTGTGCTTCAACGATCTAATAACTTTCGATCTGCACATAGTGTAGTAGAAATTCATTCTGAACGTTTGGAATAAACGTTTTTGTTTACTTATTCTTTAGAACGTTCCTGATGATATGTTAACGTATATTTCAAACGCATTCGGTTTATTCCGGCTGTGAAATGGGATTATCCGGAATATATAAAGACACGCAGCCAGTATGTAGACATTATTCAAAGAGAAATCCAGCCATTCGGATATCCGAATATTATCGTAGCTTCCGGATATCAGGATTTTTCGTTCAGGTATCCGGATGTTCGAGTATTCGGTTTAACCGGATAGTCTTAAAATCCGGATGAAATTCTCAGCCCTAGTTTCTACCTATTCCATCATGGGAAAACCAAACGAGGGTTGCTCTGGTTATGAGCATCCCTTTCTAGTAAGGCATTTTAGACAACATATCTATTTTAGGAAAAATCTAGATAGTTCTCATGCCTCATATCGATGGCTGAGTGGAAGATCGACCTATCTCGGCAGCCAGTTCGAAAACATTCTATCTCAAAAAACTTTTCAAGAACGCCCTATTTCAGAATTCGTTTCAAAAACGCCCTATCTCAGCTGCCGATTCAAAAACGCCCTATATCAGAATATTTTCAATACATTTTGAAGTGAGATAGGGCGCTTTTGAACCGAATTTTGAGATAGAGTGTTTTTCAATTAAATTCTGAAATAGGACGTTCTTGAAAAGTTTTTTGAGATAGAATTTTTTCGAACTGGCTGCCGAGATAGGTCGATCTTCCACTCAGCCATCGATATGTATTTGTCTGGNGACAACATATCTATTTTAGGAAAAATCTAGATAGTTCTCATGCCTCATATGTATTTGTCTGGNGACAGTTTTTTCAAAATTGTCTTTTTGATGCAGAAATATTCCTAGAGCATCTAGATGCATTTCTGCATCAAAAAGAAAATTTTGAACAAAATGTCGCTTACGTTATTTTGGCGGTTAGGGCTCGATATGTATGTATGTTCTTCAGTCTTATGTGTTGCCTACATATTTTCCAGGATTATATTCTCAGGTGTAAATTTCTTACTAACCAAAGATCGTTTTGAGCATTGAGTAAGATGAATACAAAAAGCAAAAGTGTAAAGCAAAAACTACTTACGCAACAATGCGTTAATTCGTTTAATGCGCAGCCCATTTGCAAAGATTTTTTAGGCGCAGCAACTGAGTTGCAATTATAACCCACTTAGGAGCGGAGTGCTAATCAAAGCCCAGAAACCACACGACCTTAATTATGTACTTATGTACATTGGCATATTTACCCTGACGGAAACAAGTATTTTTTTTTTTAAATCAACTAATTAAAGATTACTTTTAAACAAATGCAATGAGTAAATGTTTCGAATTTTTATACTACTTTTGCTCAAAAAAAACAATTTGTGTCTTGGAAGTGTGAAAAAGCATCTGTAAAGTCCAGAACGAGAGCGTATTCAAAAGAAACATACTGACTTTGAAGTTGTTTAAGTCAAATTCATTTTAAAGTAGTTGAAAATACACNAAAAGCATCTGTAAAGTCCAGAACGAGAGCGTATTCAAAAGAAACATACTTACTTTGAAGTTATTTAAGTCAAATTCATTTTAAATGTAGTTGAAAATACATGCAGGAAAAGGCAATTCACTGCTTCTTAGGACATCGCCATGTTATATAAATGAGTTCATTGTAGGTAAAATAGTGAGAATTTCAATTGGTTATCATTGAAAATAAAGTAGTTTATAAATTGCTTTCAAACTAATTCAATTTCCTGCAGGGTATCCATGTATGTATGTGTACATACATTTACCTAGTTTAAAAGAAACAAAAAATCCGGTGGAAGAATGTTGCTCATTTCGACCGCCATTATATATGTATGTATTAATGTAAATAATTTCCCTACGCATAATTGATATTGCTGCTCTTGCAGATGGGCCCTTATTGCAATCATAATTTCGCAAAGTTTCTGCTAAGGTTTGCGACGCCTTACCCCTTGAAACCTCTTTAAACATATTTTCTTGCAACTGATGGTGAATTGTCTCTTACAGATGTCTTCTTCACTCATCCACTCATCGCTAATGAATTTTTAATTTGACTATACAGCTCGTTTGTTTGTACAAACATTAACACTGCCTTGCTGCCGATATCCCTGTAGACAACGTCAGTTGGTTATGTTTATTGAGTTTGCGCAAAACGCAGTACAGAGAATGGCAGTAGTCAGCTGAAAATCGCAAAGAAATTAAGAAATGAAGTGTTTTGTGTTCCGATGTATTTTTAAAAGGGCATTTCCTGAGTTAGGCACGATCCATGTGGATACACTTTTCTCTTCACAAAGGCTATAAATCAGGCTCTGAATCAGATCTTTGATTTTGTCATGAATAGCCCATTCAAAAAAAGTATTTTCCATAACAAACATTTATCTGACAATATTTGAAAAATCTTTAAAAAAAATTTAATACCACTACCAAAAATGATGAATGGGTTGTTGGCAGAATAATAAATAACCTTTACACCTACGTTAACTTTACCTTTCTAAAACTGCTCAGTATTTTTCAAAAACGGGTCATAGTTGATCGGAAGTTCTCATTCTGCTGTTCCAATTTTTCCCAGTGAATACAAATGCCAATTTTTCTTAGAGAATAGAGTGCAGGGCTTTGTTTTTATTCCACCTTAAAAAAGGAGGGAAGTTATCAATTCATCGGAATATATATACTATTTATGTATGTATGTTACCGGACAAATTTGAACCACATGAACCGTTTACAATAATTTTTTATCGATACTAATTTGGGTTAGTTCCGATCATTGTAACATGAAGAATACAAGCGTACTCCATAATTTGTATATGAGTATTGACGCCGGTCGTATTTTTTGCTTAAAAATTACATGTTTATTTTAATAAACTGATAAATTCGAATTTGATTGTTTGAACAAATGGCAACCCTAAATAAAGGTTAGAATAAAATCCCTTTCAAACTCATTTCGATTTACACCCATATTTTAATAATTCATCCAACTTACTGAATAATTTCAATGTAACTTTTTAAACACTTTTCAAACTAAAGATTTCTTAACATTCCTTCGTTTCACTACGGTATTTTTATACCCGAGCGCACTTGTGCACAAGGGTATATTAATTTTGTTCACATAACGGTTGTTTGTAACAACCAAAACGAATAGACAAATGTATACATAAATGATCAGAATGAAAAGAGAAATCGATTAAGCCATGTCTGTCTGTCCGTCCGTCTGTCCGTCTGTCTGTCCGTCCGTGTACACGATAACTCGAGCAAAAGTTGAGATATCTCAACGAAATTTGGTATGTAGGTTTCCATTTACCCAAGGTAGGTTGGTGTTGAAAATGGGCGAAATCGGACTGTAACCACGCCCACTTCCCATATAACGGTAATTTTCAGAAATACGAAAACTGCGATATTTTAGTAACTACTGGAGATTATTCACTCAAAATTGATATTTACAGTAAGTTTTAGACAAAAAATAATAATATTATACATTTTTGGAAAATGGGCGTAGCCACGCTTACTTATGGTTACATGTGTATATCTTGGTAACCGCTTTACCAATTTCTTCCAAACTTGGCACAGTTATTGGTCTTGGTACAGCATACCAAACTGCCGAAAAGTTTTAAAATCGGACAATAACCACGCCCACATCCCATATAATGGTAATTTAGAGAAATACAAAATCTTCGATAAATGAGTAAATATTAAAGCTAATTTAATCAAAATTGATGCTTACAACAATTCTTAACCAAGAANGCCACGCTTACTTATGGTTACATGTGTATATCTTGGTAACCGCTTTACCAATTTCTTCCAAACTTGGCACAGTTATTGGTCTTGGTACAGCATACCAAACTGCCGAAAAGTTTTAAAATCGGACAATAACCACGCCCACATCCCATATAATGGTAATTTAGAGAAATACAAAATCTTCGATAAATGAGTAAATATTAAAGCTAATTTAATCAAAATTGATGCTTACAACAATTCTTAACGAAGAAATGTTTGTGATAAAATTTTGGAAAATGGGCGTGGCACCGCCCACTTATGATCACATATATGTATCTCGGTATATCATGATGAAATTTTATTATTCAAAATTTTGAATTATTTATTAGAACATTTATGTTTGTAATTTGAAGACTTTTAATTTAATGATTTTAAAAACTTAGAAATTCTAATAAAATCTAAGAACAACAGAACAAATAAAAATTGTACAGGTATAACAGAACAAGGTATTTATACCCTACACTCGGTAACCGTTCTACCAATTTGTACCAAACTCGGTATGGTTATTGTGCTTGCAACATAGAAGCAAAGCGTTGAAAATTATTGAGATCGGACTAAAATTGAGGCCGCTTTTCATATAACGGTAAATTTCAGAACTGCTTGAAACTTCAAAATTTCGAAATTTAAACTCTAATTTACTCAAAATTGATACGCCCCAGCTTACCATGTAGGGGTAGGTTTCGGAAAGGTGAAAAACATATATTTAATACTTGCGCCGGGTATTTAATGTTCGGCTCCGCCCGAACTTAGACTTTCTTACTTGTTATATTTCATATGCTTTTTGAATTAGTTAATTGATTTAGACCTTTCAAACAGGGGGCTCCCCTCTTCAAAATTATTTTCAAGCTTAATCATTTTTAATTCTCCTTCACCGGACACTGCGGTACATATTTTAATTAACTGATGAATTAAGTGAAATTTTAATTTCCAAACATGTGGCAACCCCGCTAAATACAGTTCAGGAATAAACATTTTTTAAACTTCCTTCGATTGGTACTCATATTTTAGTAATTCATTTAACTTATAAAATAATTTGAATTTAACTTTTTAAACAGCTGGCAACTTTTATAACTCTCCGTTGATGATGGAAAAATGTAATATTTAAAGTTTGAAGAAAAGAGATGTTTATTATAGAAAGCTAATTTTCAGAATGAAAAAATTACTTCATAACATTCCATAAAGTTCTTTAAAGTACAATTGATTGATTACCTAGATTGTTACAATATAATGTACAGTATATCAAAGTTCAAGTTTGACTTTACTTATATTCCAACACCCCCTCTTGATCAATCAAATTTAATTCCTTTGTTAAGTTTTTAAATCTAGTTATATCCAACCCTTTAGTAAATAGATCAGCAAGTTGCTCTTCGGAGGAAATTGCTTCAATATTGATTATGTTCTTTTTGATATAGTCTCTCATAAAATGGTGCTTAATATCTATGTGTTTCGTTCGCTTATTTTCCAAATTCTTGCACATCTCAATACATCCTCTGTTGTCTTCATATATTGTAACTGTATAACTTGCATTAATTACGTTTAAATCTTCTAGAATTCCTTTGAGCCAAATTCCTTCCGAGACTGCGCTGCTGAGAGAGACATACTCAGCTTCACTTGATGACAAAGCTACAGTAGTTTGCTTCTTGCAGGACCATGACACTGCACAGCCAAAGACTTTGAACACAAACCCGCTAGTTGATTTCCTGTCATTTGTGTCACCTGCCCAATCTTCGTCTGCATACCCAACCAATGGAATACTTAAGTTGTTTTGAAACTTCAATTTAGTTTGCATAGAACCCTTCAGGAAACGTATAACTCTTTTTAATGCTTGCCAATGTTCAGATCCAGGAAATTGTTGAAATCGACCCAGGTAACTAACTGCGTAACAAATATCCGGCCGTACTGAGAGCATAATATACATTAAACTTCCAAGTAACTCTTGATAATTGCCTTTGTTAAACGTTTGGTGTTCTGCAATCTTTACTAATTTTAAATTTTTCTCAATAGGAGTTTTGCATGGATTGCAATCTTGCATTTTAAATTTCGTTAATAGTTTGTTTATGTAATTTTCCTGTGACAATAATAGATTATTTTCACTTCTCTCGATCTTAATACCTAAGAAATACTTTAGTTCACCACAATCAGTCATTTCAAACTCTTTTGATAATTTCGTCTTTAAATCAAAAACTTGCTTTCACAACCTGCTATTAATAAGTCATCCACGTATAAGACTATTAATAACAGGCTATCATTCTCATGCTTAGTATACAAACAGTAGTCATGTAGTGATCTCTTAAAGCCTAACTTCAATATAAATGAATTGAACTTCTCATTCCAACATTTTGGTGCTTGCTTCAGGCCATAAAGGGACTTAAGTAATTTGCAAAACTGATTTTCTCTAGCTTTTACTCCTTCTGGTACATGCATGAATACGTTTTCTTTCAATTCTCCATGCAAAAATGCTGTTTTAACGTCAAGGTGATGAAAATATAAATTATTTTGCAAACCTACTGCTAGTACTACTCTGATTGTTGACAATTTTGCTACTGGAGCATACGTTTCAAAGAAATCAACACCTTCTTTTTGCAGATATCCTTTTACTACAAGTCTCGCTTTATATCTCACTGATTCACCATCTTCGTTTTCTTTTATTGTGAATATCCACTTTGACCTCAACACTTACACTTACAAGAGACATCTACCAATTGCCAAACTTGATTTTTCTCCATAGAATTAAGTTCATCGTTTACAGCCTTAACCCAGTGCTCGGTATCATCACGCCCAAATATTTCGGAATATGTTAGAGGTATACTGATATCAGACATACTGAAGTTTGCACTGTAGCCAAAGATATTGAACAAATTCTTTTGACGTAGACGTTCACTTCGCCGTGGTTGTTCTTCATTACTTAACAAGTGACTTGATCCTGGTGCAGGCTGTTCGTTTTCATATATTCCATCATACATTCCATCATCTTCATTCAGAACTTCATTTGAGTCTTCAAACACATCCTCACACTCTTCCTCAACTGCTGAATAAGGAACCTCTGAAAACGGCTCAAAAATCAATTGAGTATCATCACTTGCTTCCCCCTCTTGCTCAAAGCATCTAATAACATTTGTATTTTCTTTTTCTCGGAACATTTGTTCTGCAAATGGGAAAATGCTCTCATCAAAAACAACATCTCTAGCGGTTATAATCTTTTTGTTCTCCATGTCCCATAGACGATAACCATTTCTAGTATACCCAACAAAAACACACGAAGTACTCTTAGCATTTAATTTACTTCGCTTTTGAGGTGGAATCCAAGCAAATGCTTTGCATCCAAATATTTTCATTTTTCCTAGATTAGGTTTGTAACCGTACCATAATTCTGCAGGGGTAATACCTCTTTCAATTGCTTTTGTTGGCAATGTATTAATTATAAAAACTCCTGTCAAAGCTGCTTCACTCCAAAAACTTCTTGGTAAGTTTGATTCTAAAAGCATAGCTCTTATCTTTTCTGTCAACGTTCTATTAAATCTTTCTGCTACTCCATTTTGTTGTGGCGTATACGCCATGGTTGCCTCGATTTGAATACCTTTCTCAGCATACCATTTCTTCTGATCTTTTGAAAAATATTCTGTACCATTATCTACAGTCAATTTGGAAATCTTTCTTGAAAACATAGCCGAAGTCATCGCTTCATACTCCTTAAATTTCCCGAAAACCTCAGACTTCTTTTTTAATAAGTAAATAACGCAGAAATGACTAAAGTCATCTAAAATTGACAGAATATACTTCGAGCCATCCTTCGATATTGGATCAATGGGACCGCATACATCACTGTGTATCCTCTCTAAAACTTCTTTCGCTCGTATCCTAGTTGAACTAAATGGTAGTCTGGTCTGCTTGCTTTTTAAACAAATTTCACATTTTTCTAAATTTTCCAAATTCCTGGTCGAACAGTTAATCAAATACACATTAATAAGTGATCTCAAATTGTCTCTTCCAGCATGCCCCATCCGTCTATGCCAACCTTCTACATTACCCTCGTAACAAGCCAACACAGTGTTCTCTTTTTTTACAACAATTTCAAGCTCGTATAAACTACCACTAGGATAAGCATTCGTTATTATCCTACCATCTTTTTCAATAATCGCATTGTTGCTTTGAAATTTCACGTTAATACCAGCTTTAGTCATTTTCCTTACCGAAATCAAGTTATCCCGCAACTCTGGTACATATAAAATATTCTTCACACTCTCTTGAACTCCCAACGATGTCTGCCCATTCAATTCTCCAACGAACCGCGCCACCAAGCATTGATCATCTTTCGCCACATGAATCACAACAGGAGATTCCAACATTTTGATATTGCACAGAATACTCTTATCTCGTACCATATGATCGCTTGCGCCTGAGTCTAACTTGAAAAATACACTTTCTTTTCCCAATTCACCTCTGTCTCGAAACTTATCAACAATAAAGCAAACCTTTTCACACGCAGCAGTCTTAGCTTCTTTCGACCAACAACTACTTGCTTTGTGGCCAAACTTACCACATTTATGACATTTTCCTTGAAATTTACGTGACTTCTTTCCCGAAAATGCCGTCTTGCTTTCAGGTTCTTCTTCAATACGGTTTCCCAGCTTGACCTCTTCCAATAGCAATCTTTCTTTTACGGTATTGAATGATAAGTTCTCCAAATTCTGCAGTGCTGTTACAACCGGATCAAATTTTTCATTTAGTGTAAGAAAGAACTGCGCCAGGATATCTTCCTCCTTTAAATCAGCTCCACTGCACCTCAATTGCCTTACGAGATTCTCAAACACCAATAGATGAGATGCAACAGTTTCACCCTCATTCATTCTTAATGCGGCCAACTTTTTACGCACCATTAGTTGATTAATCACAGATTTTCTTGCAAATACTGCTCTCAGATTCTGCCACATACTCCTTGCGGTATCTTGGTCTTTAACATAGGATAAGCAATCATTGTGTATCAGCGCAACAAGGCGCTCCTTAGCCTTCTTGTCCTTCTTCATGAACTCCTGCGACTTTTCTTCTTCCTCCGTTGGAACGCCCGTTAAAACATCCAACAATCCAATAGCATCGAAATGGATTTTTACTCGAAATTCCCAGTCATCAAAATCACAGCCGTTAAACTGCTTAATTCCATATGAATTTTCCTTGGCGTCGCCCATAACCTTTTACAACTCTCCGTTGATGATGGAAAAATGTAATATTTAAAGTTTGAAGAAAAGAGATGTTTATTATAGAAAGCTAATTTTCAGAATGAAAAAATTACTTCATAACATTCCATAAAGTTCTTTAAAGTACAATTGATTGATTACCTAGATTGTTACAATATAATGTACAGTATATAAAAGTTCAAGTTTGACTTTACTTGTATTCCAACAGCAACCCTCTTCCAACACCTCAACATGTTTTTCAGCGTTCAAACTAAAGATTTCTTAACCCCCATTCTTTTGACGTCCATATTTTGGTATATCGTATAACTTGTGTATAAGTAAATTTTAAAATTGGTATTAATTTCCAAAAAAGATAAAGTTAAAAAACATACAAAGGACTTATGCACATGCATGGTCAGCGTCCTAAACATACCCTTAAAATATGAGTGCCGATCTTGATTTCTTTCAGAAAGTGATTTTTTTGAAGTTCTGTGCCATTGTACCGTTCGGACGTTTTCGGAGGGTAATCAAAACAAGCTTTTGTATTAAATTTTGTCCAATAAAGTAAACTCTTTTCTTGCCAAAGGATCAATTTCGCGCCCGAAAGAATGAAAAAAGCAAAACTTTTGACTTCACTTAGTCAACATTTTTAACATAATTTTTGGCGTAGGACCTAAAGAACATAGGATGAACTAAACTATACTAAATATTTTTTTATTTTATCAAAACAAGTAATTTTTAAGAAAAAAAAACCAAAACCGACTTCAATTCTTATATAAAAATTTAACGTTATCTTTCATTTCTTCATTATCCAATGATCGGATTTAAACCAAATTAGTATGGGACCACCAGTGAGGTAACACCTTTCCTTTAAAAAAATTATAGGAATCGGTTAACGTGAACCGAGGTTATGCGGTAACATACATAAAAAAAAATATTCCGACATTTATAACCTTCTCCTTTTTGTGAAGTCGGTTAAAAAATAATAATCAGTCTTAATTCGATGAGCAGTTACCATCAAATATGTTTTTTTGCCTTAACAAATTTGATTCTTCTTCTTTTTATTTGGCATTACACTTTTGTTAATGTTTATGCCAAATTTATGCTACCCCAATGACACATTAAAACTAATTCTTACCGATTTTTCTGTTGAAATTTTACGCGAAACAACTAACGATTTTTTATACCAGTCGCGTGTATTGATTGATTAAATGTATTGGGAGTATAAAATAACTTTGTAACTAATAGCCCATATCCACCAAACGCTTAACTGCTGTTAAGAGCTCAGATAAGTTACAATAACTTTACAAGAGGAGATCGGCAAGATATATATTGCTTAGATTTAGCTTTTTTCCTTTCGTTTACTTGTACTTAATATGAGCATCTACCTCCTTCGGCTTGTAAACTGCTTTTTGCAATACGCATAAACGTCAGTTAAGGCTTGGGGGAAATGAACAATAACTCTAGAAGAACTAACAAGTAATTTTTAACAAAAAAAACCGACTTCAATTCTCATATAAAAATGTATATATATAATAATAATAATAGATTGGCGCTTACACATATGTTAGTGTTTGGCCGAGCTTCTCCTCCGATTTGTGGCGTGCGCCTTGATGTTGTCACACGAAGCGGAGGGACCTACAGTTTTACTCCGACTCCGAACGGCGGTTGTATTTTTATGAGAAGCTGTTTTTCATGGCAGAAATACACTCGGAGGTTTGCCATTGCCTGCGCAGGGAAGACCGCTGTTAAGAAAAACCCTTTTTCTATTTTATGCGATGTTGCTTTGACCAGGGTTTGAACCCAGGTATTGTGGAGTGGAAGTGCGCACTGCTTACCACTACACCACAGCGGCCGACAAATATATATATATATATTCATGACCACCTTTGAGATACTACCTTTCCGATGCAAAAAGAATTATCGAAATCGGTTGACGTGGTCCGAAGATATGCGGTAACATATAGAAAAAAAAAAAAATTAAATAAAAATTGTTGAATATTATTGTTATAAGGCCATAAAATAACAAAAACAAATAACTTAAAGGGCGAGCACACCTAAGGTTAAGCAGTCTAAAAATGGAATTATTAACAAAAACCAACAACCACATGATCAAGTTTAAATAGCACTGGAATAGCTGCGCTTGATTGTAGTTGGCTTTACAAATGAAAAAGTCGAAAAAAACAACAAGAATTCACAAGGCAGTGCGTAGGCAACCGGCTGAGTCAGTCGAATCCTACTGACAGAAGTCTGATGAGGAAATGTGGTGATTTCCGAAAAAGCTATCATTTCTATAATTTTTTCAGAATTATTGTTGCTTTTCCACAATAGTTTTTCATTTAAAAAAAAAAACGGCCTCAGGCTCAATAAAAATTGTTGAATATAATTGTTGTAAGGCCATAAAATAACAAAAACAAATAAAAAAAATATTCCGACGAACTGCTAACTCCTTTTTTGGAAGTCGGTAAAAAATACAAAGTTCGTACAGTAAACTTTCAACAAGCCATTAATTATATGAAACTTCTTAACTTATGAAGTCACTTAAGCCAACAAAACAAAGCGACTAAACTTGTTACTAAAAGTTTAAATTGCACAAGTGTTCCAATAAAAAAAAACTGTTATACGGGTATACTTTTCAACAAAGTTTCGCGAATTACTCGAGCCTAGAATTCTAATTATTATTGCGGCATTGATTAAATGGTCCACTGAAGTACGATAAACCATTTCAAGCTCCAATAAACTTAATTGAGACACTCTTTTTAAGACAATTAAAAGCCAACACTTATGCAAAAAAGTAAATAAGATGGGAAATAAAAAAAGTAAAATAAAAACCGAAAGCATTTCGAAAAGCAACTAGAATTAGGTAATGAGGAGGGAGTGAAAAAGCTTTGCCATTAAAATGTTCAAATAGCCTGCGAGCCCAATGACAGCGGGCAGGGATGGCACAAAATATGGCTAACAAAAGAAATTAAAATGCGAAAGTGAATTGTGAGCAATTAAATGCTGAAGGCGAAAGCAAGTTAAATTTTATGGTAAAAGTTGTAATGGTTTTAAGGAAATTATTAGCTGTGCACGAGTAGACTGAATACTAAATGAAATGCGTGGCATAAAGTGGCATTAAGAGCTGTTAAAGTAATTTGGAGCAAATTGAAATTCTGTAAGTAAGCGCCGTGCTGACCGCACTAGTTGCAGCGACTGGAGTTGTCGGGATTTTTTAAGCCAAGAGAAACTTCATTAGCCTTAAATAAATTTGATTTTCTAGTTTATAAAGCAAAAAAAAAACTAAATATATATGTACATATGTATGTATGTATGTATATTTTCCATTTATTATAAACAATTTGGACAAAGAAAAAAAACCAGACCCGCCATTCAACGCTCTATTTCCTTCGTTAAAGCAGTTGGTGAATTATACTTTGGAATGACCTTTTGCTTCTGCAGCTCCGTCAAAGTCGTTTCAATGCTTTCCATCCGCTGTTCCAATGCATCGAACCTCGCCGATTGCATATGAAACATCTCCTGCAGCAGTTCGCGCATCTCCATACATTCATTAATAAATTGCCGCTTCTCACTCAGGAAGCACACTTTTGCCACAAAACTTTCTTCCAGTTGCTTGTAGCAATGCTTCTGTTCTTCGATCTTTTTTTCCACGTCCTCCCATTCGGCTTTCACCAGTTTCAAGTATTGAAAACGTTCGTAGCAAACGCCAAACTCATGCTGTAATGTACTCTTCCAGGTGTCCAGCAAACAGACGGTTTTTTGCAGCTCTATAATCTCCCGCGACTTTTGACACATGTGTGCGCGTAAGTCTTCTATCTGATCTTTTGCCACATTGCAACAGCGTATAAGCTCATTGATTTGGCATTGCAATTTGTGATGATTCTTTTGCAGTGTACAGATTTCCGGATTAGCAGAGCAATTTAGTATGATCTCTGGATCGACGCAAGGCTCTCCTTCGCACTCATCGTCCATCTTGAGGCGAATCTGTAGGTTTTGTATGCGCCGCTTCATGCACTCCAATTCGGCCATCACTTTGCAGCAGTCAAGTTCTTCTTGAACTAACTCTTCTTCGGCCTCTTCTTCTTCGGGCAAAGGTTCATCATCTGGTTCGTTGTCAACTTCGGATTGCGTGACATCAACTTCTTTCCAAACCTGAAGAGCCTTTGTGCAGGTACGCTTGTAGATGTCCAAATTGGGCATTTCGTACGGCGGTTGATCAATTATAATAATGTCTTATTTATTTTTTATTTAAAATTTAAAAGATATGCTTGATTTTAAAAGAGGAGGAGATAATAAAAATTGTTCGAAATTCAAGTTTGTGTAGAAAATAAAACAAATTTTCCAAACTGAAATTTGGTCCCTGAAGCATTCAGTGAGGAACACAAAAATTTAGAAAAATATACATTAATGGCCTTAGGGCAGATTTCATAATAAGATTAAAGAATACTTGAAAATTTAAAGGATGATTTATTTGGCTGATCGATTTCATAAAGCCACTTTAAAGTTAAAGGTGCCCATAAAGGCTCTTTAGTTAAGTACCCAAAATGGAAATTCAAAAGATATAAAGGTCCCTTTTGTAAAAAAAAAAGTATGTCATCTTCAGCTAATGCAATTTTACCAAGATCAGCATTGTTATTTTCATTTAAATGAATCTTTTGTTATTATTCAATTGCCATTGTATTATGAAAACAGTTCTTGTTTAAAGTTTAAATGACACTTTAACTAAAAGGAAATTTTTGTAAAAAGAACTTTAAGTGTTTCATTATGAATTTGGCCCTTATTCATAAAAAAATAAATTAGATTTAAAGAGCTCTATAAAGTGACATTTTCATACAATTTTTCGATTTATAGAGCAGTTAAAGTCTTTTTTATTTTTTATGAATTTGAGTGTAAAGCTACGATACATCAGTATGAGCGTTTCCAGCGGAAGGTACATATACCGCGAACAAAATATAAGGAGAGGGCAATGAAAAGCCAACATTTTTGTAGAAAAGAAAACGCCATAAGTCATAGATCTACCTTCAGAGGTAACATGATAAAATGATAGTAAAAATGTTTGTTTTGTATCTCCTTATTATGAAACAGCATCTGTGAAGTGCAGAACATAAGCTTATTCAAACGAAAAAATCAACTACCAAAAGTTTCCGGTCAAATCCGTCCCTGAATATAAAAATTTTTCCTCCTAATTACAAGGTTTATAGAGCCTCATAAAACCAAAAGTAAAAACAGAAAGATTCAAAAGTGGTTTTGGGTAGCTTAGGGCTACCTCGAATTTGTGCAATATATTGTACAAAAGTCTGCAAAGGAGTAAAAGCACTCAGAAAAACTCAATAAATATTTCACTAAGTTTGGCGGAAATAACAAAATAATTGATTTTACTGCAGCTATATTGGAATGAATATATTATATCTTTTTAAGTATCCTTAGTTAAGATTTGCATTAAAAACTTTTAAATTTTCTCCATGAGAAGAGAATTATATAAAGAAATCTTGAAAATTTTCAGATACAATTAAAATATAAAAATTACAAATGCCTCGTTTTAATAAACTCTCCCGGTTTTTCTGCCTCCAGTAGATTAAGAAATCAAAAATCTACCCTTTACTGCAACAACAGGGCACAAGCTCTTCAAAAACCACCCTGATTGCCTGTTCTACTGCAACCTTTGCGGACGTTTGTACAATATATTGTACAAGACACTTACAGCCTTTCAGTGCATATGTACAATATATTGTACATTTTTTTGACCACTCGGGAAAAATATTTTAAATCATGATAGTTTAATTTTAGCATTTTTATGTGATTAAATGCTTTTTATATTTCCATACTATGTGCTTTTATTAGCGATTTTACTTTATTTTCACGTATTTTTTGTACAGTAAATTACCACAAATTCCAGTGACAATTTTATAAAATGGCCCGTTTTTAAAATAAATTCTAAAAAATATTTTTGAAACGTTTTCGATTTTGAAATTTACGTAAACTATTCGGGACATTCCAAAACTTCATAAAGTTTAATTTGTTTTCAAACATATTAATAAGATTTTTAGTTGCACGTTTCCAATGTTACAAAAATTAAATGTACAATATATTGTATAAATGCAGGGAAAGGGATATAAACAAAACTGTTGTTAATAATACTGTTGAATCATTGTTGAAAAAATCAACCAAGGCATTGTTAATATTAACCATAAACCACGTTGATTCCTTTTAAAGTTTGACCATGTTAACCAATTTTTGGTTGATTTTTTTTCAGTACATGCACATAAATTGATTGCAAATCCCGGCTACATTGGAAGTATGTTTATTCTTTGTACGATTTTCATAATTTTACGTGGTACGTTGTTTAGCATTGATCTAGTTAGCTTTTGTACGAAATTTCATCAAAATATATCCCATGCTTTCTGCGATACGCACTTTAGAAAATCTTATTTATATGGGAAGTGGATGCCACAGTGGGCCGATTTCCAAAATGTGTCATATTTATCTTAGCTAGGCTGAAATATGCATATATACCAAAATTTCAAACTATTTATTCAAAACAATTCTAGGTACGCCATATTTATAAACCAATTTAATTTTAATATTGAAGTGAAACTTTCAAATGGCTCAGAATTTGCGATGACTTTGAAATTTTTCTTACTAACGGTGCTTGACATTCCATTTAAAAAAGCATTTCGAGCACACTTCATTTGGAATTGCATATTGCATATTTATTTGCACATTGTGCACAAATCGTCATTTGGAGTCCAAAATTGTCAAATTGCCATTAGCGGAATTAGAGGAAATCGTTAACCTGGCAACACTGATCGTGGTACACATTATAGCTTCAAATCGAATTTATAAAAAGTCTTTCTCTAATTTACCCCCTTTTGTACTTATAATAAGTAAATATTGATATGAATAATTTGAGAACTCCATGCTTAAAGAGTTGATGTTAAATTTGTATACAAAGATATAAAATGATCCCATGCCATATTTGTAATAGAATCCATGAAAATGAACTTACTATTTTTTTGGATTATTATTAACCCTTTACTTGACAACTCTGCACTTAAATAGTTTAGAATTTCTACATAAATATTGAGACAAGAATTTAACGCTCAGATTTTCAAAGCTTTAATTAGATTTTCGCCCTTCATAATTGACTTGAATAAATCCAATTATATCAAGCACAGGATTCTCTCAAGTTTCCTTTTGCTTTCTTTAAATAAATATGAGAACTAGTACTCAGCACTCAGTCAATGCAGCAGATAATGAACTTAAGCAAAGTGCCCGAACTCACATCGGAAGCATGCTTTTAGGCGGCTGACCAAGTTAAATGGAAAGTGGGGCAAATTTTAACTGATGAGTTCCAGTTGATGCCAATTTTAACCCCAAATTTATTAACGATGCACGCAACACTAAACGGACACACAAATATACACGTAAAAGCATTGAAAATGGGTGCAGATAATATTTCAAAACTGTTACACTGCTTGTGGACGTCGGTGGTGGATAAGCAAAGTACCCAAAAGACAGCAAAGGAAACCATGGTGATGATTTAACTCGGAGGCGGTGAGTAGGAAGCGGTATTTGAAAAAATATGAATGTTGCGTGCTGTGGACAGGCTGGGCGTAAATGATTAATGTAGAGGGTGTCGCTTTTCCTCCCCTTTTTGACTGGAGCTGTAATGAATTTTTGAACTAAAGCTTACTCTGGGCTACCAATTTTGCGAAAGATGGAACATGAGCACTACTGTGTATTTGGAGCGTAGGCATATTTTTAGAAAAAAAATAGGTTAAAGTTAAACCTTAAACATTTTGAGACCGTTCAGCAAAAATATGTTTTTTGTACACATGCATACATACATATGTATGTATGTAGATATTTGTATACGTAGTACACATTAACAAATATGCGCTGAAAATGAAAAATTGTATCTATATTCATTTATTAAAGCATTTCAAATCCACGTTAGTTTCGTCATTCATCATTGAGATTTGCAAAAATTTAAGGTTATTTTAATGCTCCCAAAAGTTTTAAAGAATTAGGTTCCCGAAATGGTAAATATAAAGTGAGTGTTCACACCTGCCTGGTTATCCTGTTCTCTGGTTATGTGGTTGTGCTTTTTGTTCAGTTCACGAGAATAAGATAAACTATAGAATAATAATTTTTAACCAGATAATCTGCTACCCAAGCAAGTACGAAGAAACAGAATATATATGAGAAAATATTCTATCTATGACATTTTACAGACAATTTTGATCGTTGAAGACAAAATAAAGCCATAGTTACTATGGATGAGAGTTCTGATGAAATTTTGTTCTTACGATTTCGCCAGAAAAACTTGGTGGGTTTTTTTTATGGTCACAACTTTTGTGTCTTAAAGCAATGGTCGACGAACAGGATGAACTCTAAAAAACGAAAAAAAAAATTAGTTCACCATCAGTTCTAACGAAAAGATCAAACCTACTTTAACCTCAAATTAAATATTCTGACGAACACTTCGCACCTAATCAAACCACCCCATCAGAAAATAGGTACTTGTTTGTTTTGAAGAGGTCTTCAGAATTCGCCAGAACAAAATTAATAATAAAGGGGGTGTTCCACCTCCCATACAAACCTAATTTTCCATACTACATATGTCTGAAACTTAATGGTAGAGTACTGGAACTTAGTATGTACGCATGTATATCAAATCCATGAGTACTCGATAGAGAAAAATTGGGCCTTTGGAAAGGGGGCGTGAATCCAATTTATAAAAGTATAGGTAGAAATCAACTGCGGACGTATTAGTAAAACTTAAAGATTTTTTGTTGTGTTGGGGTTTCGGTCACGCTTGTTTTGCTAGGAGGTTAATATTTCGTTATAACGCAAATAAAAGCAATTTAAAAAAAATGAAAAAATTGAAATCTATGGTATGTACGTACATATGTATGTATGTATCTACTTGCATTCCAATGTCAAATAAGACACTTGCCCTTCTGCGAGGAAAAAAATCTTCAAACTATTTTTGCGCAAGTAAATATTTCTCTTTTTTTAATTTTCACTCAAAAAATTTAAACTCCTGTCACGTTCCTGCCAACACCACACATTCAACAGCGGTATTTTCATTTGAAAATGCATTCTCCCACACACCGCCGGCAGAGGCTAGCAAACGAAGCATCCCAAAGGCAGACAGACAGACAAACAGATATTCGACAATCAAGATGAATTCGTTGGATTATTCTTTGGAAACATGATGGCGTCTACAACTGATACAGATAAATTAAATTTGGGTATATTCGCAAAAAGCTCTACACTGCACCGAGCATCGGCCATTCACTTTGCACCACGCCTGATTGACACACCCTTACCCGTTTGATATCGCTGGAAAATTGTTTACATATGTTCGGCAGCTGGCCGTTCCTAAGTCTTTCCCTACCCCTCTCCCTGCTTTTCCGAACTTCACTTGTCCTCAGAATTCCAACACGCATCGGATGGAAGGACGTGCCTGTGCTGCAGCTCAATTCAGTTTCATTTTCGGTTTCCCATTCGAAATATGATCACGTACTCGCCCTTCGACTCACTTACTCGTTGGCGCTGCTGCAGGGACTGCATACATACATACAGCGGGCAATCGTTGCAAAATAAGTTGTTTTCCTATTCACAAAAATGCCGGCTGTTTTTGTGCTGTGGCATTTGCTTGCTTGCAAAGATGAATCTATCATGTGACCATGTGACAGATGACGCACTTAATTTGTTTTCCTAAATAATTTGCTGTGCGAAATGATGCAAAAGTTTGCAGCACGCATGATAAGAACTAAATACTAAGTGGGGTTGTTGGTTGTCTGATGATGTTGTTCTTGATTTTCGGTAATTTCTTCTTTTCTCTGAGTATGCGGAAAATATTGTTTGTGTGAAATATGAGAAATTCAACCATCGCGGAGCAATGGAGATCCTGATGGAGTTTTGTTTTTTACAATAATCGTGACTAATTCGGTCACACTTAAATGATTTATGAACATTTTTATCTCCATCTCGTAAGTTTACTGAAACGACGCCATATTATAAAAAATCTAAAAGTTTAAATGTTTTTATCCAGGTGAAATATTAAAAAAAAAACAATATAAATAAATAATAAACATACATTGTACAAACTCGTAAAAAATGTAATCGCTAAATCCAAACTTGGGGATACAGTTGTCTTCTAACCTTAATGTATAAGTGTGAAGCCTTCTGATTCTATCAACACGCAAACTCTCCTTTAAAAAATCATACTTACAGTGCAAATCTGGCTAAGATATTTGAAAGTTGTAAGCAGTAGGCAAGATCGTTTGAAATATTCCGTATATTTTGACACGAAAGTCGTACAAAAAAGCTTCCTGGCAAACGTTCATGGTGAGCAGCGTTAGAACTTCGCTACGATCGTAGTAGATTCGCTAAAATTTTTGATGAAAATTAGAAATTTGCTGCGCTACTACGCTTTACCTACGATCTACTTGGGTTTTTTTTCTCAAATAATAAAGATCACTTATTACTGTGTCTGAACTCTTTATCTTAGGGCCGATTTTTCAAGTAGCTTTTAAAATTTATGTGGCCTTCAAATACATTTTTCGCGAAAAAATACTACACTTTTTTTTTTTTCTTTTAATAGAAGAGGTCAAAGAGTGATTGGCTTCCAAATACAATGTACGTATGTAAATAGTAATCAAATGCTAATTTTTTTAGATATTGGTTTTTCATTTTTATTGGTGCTTCATTTGTTTAAGGACTCCCTGAAATTGTCCGACGAATAATTTTCTTGCACCCTTTCAGTAATCCTAGTTAAAAAAAATTAACTAACGTTCACCAAAAAAAAAACCAGATCTTAGAATGTTATATCAAAAACATGGACAATTTTTACGTTGCCATTCCTTTATAGATGCTAAATAGTATAGTTGCAGGACACCATTAAAGGCTATTGTTCTGCATTATTTTATTTTTTTAACTATAAAAGGCAAATTATGACGAGCCAAAATATACATAAAAAATATCTACTATGGAATTTTATTTTCTGCTACGCTTTTTCACTTCATTTACTCCAATTTAGGCTTACCGTAGTTCTAATCCTGATGGTGAGTCCCAATGACCGAACGCTCAGAGCAATAGCGTGCTATTCGAGAGATCTGAGTTTCCATTCCTTGGGCATGGGATTTTTTATACCTTTCGTGATCATTAAATAGCGTTATAACTTTGGTTCGATGTGTGTAAGTACCAGGAGAAGACAAGAGAGACCCATACATTGTATAACTACTTTTAGAGATGTTCGACTGAAATTTGGTGATCAGATGTATTTTTGTAACGTATAAATCATAAACCGGAACCGGAAAAATCGGACCACTATAACATATGTATACCGGCTGATTCTATTTCAATTCATGCAGGGTGAATGGGTTCAAAATTCGAAACCAGTTTTAATACGATTTTTCATGTTTTTCAGGGCAAATAAAGAAACACGTATTTTTTTTTGTTGCGAAAAAAATCGTTGAGTTACGCACATCTGAAAATTTTAGGGCAAAGTGTGGTTTAAGAGAAAAATGGCTGATAATTTCTTTCTAGTTTTTCAAAAATCTATATTTTTCAATTCGGTTTTTTGATTTTATAATGGTTTTTGATGCTCTTTATGTGAAATTTGAAGAATTTCTAAAATTAACAGAAAGACTAAATTTTCTCAAAAACATAATTTTTATTTTCTAGAAAATACGTTTGTGATTACTACAACATATGATTTGATAACTATGACCAAATAATATAACAATTACCAAATCATGAGTTGAGAAAAACATTTGTAGTTGACGTAACTAAACCCTTTTATCAGTAGGTTAGATATCCGTTAAACGCCCGAAATTCGTAAGATTTTTTTTTTTCTGAAAATAGAAAAAACTGAATATTTTGAATAAATTTATAAATAAAAATGAATTGCTGTTCGTGTGTTACCACATAACTCAAGCACGGCTCAACGGATTAGCTTCGTTTTTATTTTATTTTGTTTCTTTCTGTCTGTAAAAGGTTCGTAAAGAAAAAACTGGAAAAACCTATGTTGCCAGATATCTGAAATATAAAAAAAAAGAAATTTAAAATAGCCGCAGTAATGCCATTTCACTGAGAATGTATAAAAATAATTTAATATAGGAAAAAATTTAGATAGGGTTGCCACCATTCGAAAAAAATTTTAATATATAAAAATGTATTACTGTATCAACCAAAAGTTAATTCAAATATGCCACAATAATTCACTGCGAACGTATGAAAAAATTTAAACAGTAAAAAATTTGCATAGGGTTGCCACCATTCAAAAAAAATTTCGTGTCACAGTGTTTGTATTCAACTCCTCCGAAACGGCTTGCCCGATTTTTATGAAATTTTGTGTGTATGTTTAGCAGGTATGAAAATAGGCGGTAAAGTATATTTTATACCGCTAAGTGAAGGGTCGTGGCACCTCCCGTACTAACCGAATTTTTCTTATTGGATATCTCTGGAAGTGTTCATGGTAGAGCACTGGTATGGAGATATATATAATCAATGGTGTAGCTATACAAAAATTTGGGTTATTTGGAAAATGGACACATGACGCTAAGTGAAGAAGGCGAGGCACCTCCTATACAAACCAAAATTTTTCATACCGCATATCTCTGGAAGTGTTCATGGTGGTGAACTGGAACTTGGTAGGGATGGAAAAAATGGATGTTATTGGAAAAGGGGGCGGGAACCTCCCATACAAATCGAGTTACTGCATACCTCTACTACTCAAATAAATTTTTCAAAGGGGGCGCGGCATCTTCCAACCGTACTGAAACTATTACCTATCTTTGGATGTATATGGGCAAATCTAAAAAACAGGTAACCTTAGTGTTATTTAGCTTTATTAGCTACTGTAATCTAATAAAGCTGGTTGCTTTTGGATATAATTCATTGAGGTATACTTGAAGCCTCAAAAAAATTTGGATCAATAACTGCATAACTTTTGAATTATAGGTTCTTAAATTTAAAAAAAAAAATTAAACAAGTGAATTTTTTATGTAATTTTAAAGAGGTGCACAACTAATTATGTCATAACATTTGAAGCATACCATATTCTGATTTGAAATTTAATGGGCATTTAGCACTTATGTGTACACTTCATATGTAGTCGGTAAGAAAAGTGCACATAAAAAAAAACGAAATGGCAAGAAACTCAAAGTTTAACAATTTTCAAAATTTTCGCTTTATCGCGTAAAGTTTTTGAAGCATTTAATTTTTCTACAAACAATTACAAATAATTTGATACCTTAGCAAGAAGTGTGTTTTCATAATAAACCAAATTTTAAAGCTAAAATATTCTGCGATCTTGAGCGTAATTTTTATTCCAAAAACATATTAATTGAAGACACATTTGGAAAATACGTCGAAACGATCTAAATATTTCTTTAACTACTAGTGTTTAGACGCATCTGCTACCACCAGGCGCCTAAATACATGCTATGTACTGCTGCATGTGCAAAAATTTCCTTTATGCAATTTATGAAATTTTTCCACATACACTTCTCAACTGCCATGTAATTGAACTTTCTTAAGTTTTAATTAGATGGCACTTCAATGTATGATCGGCTTAGTCTGATGCATCCTCCGGACACTGTTCCGGAGTTTTTACGGAATCTGTTTGACTTACAATCATGCAGAGGTGGTACTCACCTGTAGCCATTGGCCACATTGCCTACCCACCATTTTTGAACCAATAACATTTTTTTTTTTTGGTCAAAGCAACATCGCAAAAAATATAGAAAAAGGTTTTTCTTACCAGCGGTCGTCCCTCGGCAGGCAATGGCAAACCTCCGAGTGTATTTCTGCCATGAAAAACAGCTTCTCATAAAAATACAATCGCCGTTCGGAGTCGGCGTAAAACTGTAGGTCCCTCCGCTTTGTGTGACAACATCAAGGCGCACACCACAAGTCGGAGGAGAAGCTCGGCCAAACACTGGCATATGTGTAAGCGCCAATCTATTATATTATTATTATTATAAAATTGCATATACCTGTAAAATGCTTCAAACAACTTTTCTCTAGAAGTGTGTAAAAATCCTGATATACTAAATTTAATCATGCTCCTTTTTGTAGTCAGAATATTTTTAGCGTGGTATCAAATAAACTTTTCTTCGACGATCTCTCCACTTTTCGATATAGCTGTACTTGAAACTTTGCTTAAATTTTAATTGTTTTATAAAAAACTCCCTCGGTTTTTAAGATATTTTACTAAAATTCTTCACACGATTGTATTTTAATATTATCTTCACTATCTCTTAAAATCATAGAATATGATAATATATGGCGCTACATTACCCAAAATACTGAGTCTTCTTATTTTCAGGCATCAAACCTATTGGAAATAGTTATATTTTTTATGTAGTAACCAGAGCCAAATTTTCAAGAAAATAAAAAAATACGTTTTTGAGAATATTTAGTCTTTTGATTTTTACAAAAATGGCCGCCATTTGGTTTATTTTAAAAATGTTTAAAATTTTCACGCATGCAAATATATTGAGCATCGAAAACACTTCTAAAATCAAAAACCGAATTGAAAAATATTGATTTTTGAAAAAAACTAGAAAGATTTGAAAAAAAAATGTCAGCCGTTTTTCTCTAAAGCCACACTTTGTCCTAAAATTTTCGGATGCTCATAACTTAGTGAATTTTTTTCCCCCAAAACAAAAAAATACCTGTCTCTTTATTTTCCTTGAAAAATATGAAAAATCGTACTAAACTTGATTTCGAATTTTGAACCCATTCACCCTGCATGAAATAAAATAGAATCAGCCTACTATATGTAGCTCTGATACAACTAATTGTTCAGACAATGGGTTTTTGTTATAACTCCTCCATTTAGGCAGCTAGGAACATGAAATTTCGCCTTTTTTCACTCAAACTCAGAAAAAAGCTACACTGACAATGACAAAGGTTGGGTCACTATAGCCTCCATACAACTGTTGTTTCAGATATGGAGTTTTACCTTCATTTAGACGGCTAATACTGGGAAATTTCATAAGCTATTTTCTAAATAATCATATAAAGTATACCGGGGAAATCGTCAAGATCGGTACCGTATAGCTATATACATATATCTCCTAGATATAGCGCTGATTGTTAATAAACAAGTTTCTAGAATATACAACTCCTTTATAAAACCATCATACACAGTAGCGAAAAACATTTAAATCGGTGCTTTACACCACTGATTGTTCCAATATGAGGTTTTTTTATAACTCCTCTGTCTATGTATGCAGTGAAGGCAAATATTTTGTTAAGCCTTCTAAGCAAAAGTTTTCTGATGTTCATGAAAGGTATGAAGCCTTCGGCATAGCTGAAGATAGCACTGTCCTTACTTGCACACAGTCAGTGCATATAAGAGGTATATTCGTATGAGCACTTCACGCTTATAAGCCCCGAATCTCGTACATTTTAGATGGTGTTTATATCCGGAAAATACCATACTTGTCTAAATCGCTCCTTTTTCCAAACCATTTATAAAATCATACAATTCACATACTGCTGGCAATGCGCCCACAATGCATTCCTCAAGCCTGGAATTGCCTAAGCAATCACAACCTACGACCGAATGAGCAATTGTCATTCCCATGCAATGATGGGAAATTGCGACTGCGATGACTCCCAGTGAACAGTAGTCCTCGGCATCCAGTACTTCCGCTGAATCTTTATAAATAAAAAAAGCCACATATGGCACCACATCCGGTCCCGGACCAAGCACATTACATTATGGTGGCTTAACGCGGCAAGCAATTGTGCCGAAAGTAAAAAAAAGGGAAGAAAGAAAAAATAACGTGAAAAAGTCGTTGAAAGAAGCAAACAAAGCCACAAGCAAGAAAGTGGATATTAAAATAAATAAAAAAAATATATTTTTATGGAGCCCTACCAAACGTAATCTCAGCTATGGAATACGAATGTTTCAGTGTACATACCTACGTGCATATTACATTCGAATATATTAGTTTGAAGCTATGTAACTTTAGGTGTTTGCGAAAAAATCATGAGCAACCGAAAAAACCATAAAATAAGCGAAAGGAACCGGAAAAGGCTAAAGGAAAGTGCAGAAAACAATTGAAATGGAAATGAAAATCAAAGTGGGCGTTCATGAGTTACTTACTCTTTTATTGCCCCGAAAGGAAAGTTGTGCTTTATGACTGATTCGAAGTATGGGAGTGAAAATGTAGAAAAAAATAGTAGCCGACTTGCATACACATACACATGACTACATATACATAAATATATATATGTATGTACCTAAGTACGTCATTTAGCGGGTCGAACTTAGGTAGTTGCTCCCTTTTTTTTGAGCTGGCAAACGACTGCCTGCAGTTGACAAAAATATTTTATTTTATTTGCAGTTCGCCACTCACTCTCTTTGACTCTCTGTTGGGTTATCCTTTTCTTGTTATAAAATTTCATTTCAAAATTTATTGTATTCATATGCGACTCTGCTGCAATTCAGCCGGAGTTCATTATTTTCACTGTCGCGAAATTTATGCGGAAACAATTTAACTTTATTGTTTTTCTCATAAATTTCAAATGGAAATGTCATTTGCTTTTGCGAACTATACATAACGGACAGGGAGTATGTTTGTATGTAAGCATAATCATACTTTTAAGCATATATTTTACATATACAAATATTATTATCATACAAATAATATTCATAATAATATATCATATATGTAATAACTTATTAGTCAAAGCATATGGAAGTATAACCAATTTTATTTTAGTTAGTTTTTAGTTAAATCCGTTATTATTTATAATGACTAAGGCAAGGCATTTATGCTTTTGAGGTGCTTGAGAACCTCAAAAGAATGGAAAGAATTTTGCATCATCGATGGAGTTTTCGCGGGAGATCTTTTGCTTTAGAAGGTCCCAGAGTCTTCCTAAATCCTTTATGTGGGAAATTCAATGGGAGATGTACATAAAAGAAAAACACTGCATCAACATCATTATTTACGCCGAGCTTTTTTTACTGGGCGCCTAAAACTGTAACTACCATTGGTGTCAAAAATTTCAAATTTAGATCAAGCGCTATATAAAACAATTTTCCACTCTTTTGACCAAATTTCTATTAAGCCAACTTTTTCGTTGATTAGACTCAAAATCAGGGATCTAAATAGATCCAATTGGATACATTTTTAGGCGGAATTTTGCGAGATACTTATTTTTTCCGATCAGTAAAAATGTGGATACTTTTTTAAATAGGCCAAAATTTTATATTTTCCCTAAAGTTTTTTCCGTTCAAAAATCGATTTCCATTACAGATGGTAGAAAACATTAGGTTTTCTAAATGTATTAAAAATCACTACAAAACCGTCAAATTTAAGCATTTTTTTGTGAACGAGGCAATGAACATATGAAGATATGCCACCAAAATATGTGTAAGCGCAATTGTTTTAATTAGCTAAAAAGGGTGCTTTAAGCAAGATCTAAATATATATATAAAGTAAATATATACTCCTTCTGTAGCGATCACTTTTATATCACATATTTTCATTTCTTAACTTAACAAGTAATTTTTAAGCAAAAAAACCGACTTCGATTCTTATATAGAAATTTAAGATTATCGTTAATTCCTTCATGATACAATGATCGGAANGATTTCCATTACAGATGGTAGAAAACATTAGGTTTTCTAAATGTATTAAAGATCACTACTAAACCGTGAAATTTAAGCATTTTTTTGTGAACGAGGCAATGAAAATATGAAGATATGCCACCAAAATATGTGTAAGCGCAACTGTTTTAATTAGCTAAAAAGGGTGCTTTAAGCAAGAGCTTAGTATATATATAAAGTAAATATATACTCCTTCTGTAGTGATCTCTTTCATATTACATATTTTCATTTCTTAACTTAACAAGTAATTTTTAAGCAAACAAACCGACTTCAATTCTTATATAAAAATTTAAGATTTAAACCAAACTAGTATGGACCACCTATGAGGTAACACCTCTCCTTAACAAAAAAAAAAAGAATGAATGAAATCGGTTAACGGTTTGTGAAGTCGGTTAAAGAGAAAAAGATCTTAGAGTTGTTTAAAAAACTAAATTTGATTTATTTAAGGAAATTTGTATGAATTTTACTGAAAGGACTTTAAATACACTCTAAAAAATGTGTGTTCAAATTTGCGTATATTAAGAGAGATAACAAGTTTCCTCTTTTAATGTGTGCAAAGTTTCCACCGTATAATAAAATTAAACACTGCCTGTTTACTTTTACATACATGCACCTTTTAGAGTGTACAGGTACAAATATAACATATTAATTACTATTTATTATACTCTGCAAAATACTTATGCGCAAAAAATTTAACTTACCAACTGAAAGAAAAAAATGTTTGATTTTATGGAAAATAAAAATATACCCATGTATTCCAAGTCCTTAGGATGGGTTAAATTATGTCTGTTTCTTCAAAATGTTTGGTTTTCTTACAAATTATGAGATGGATACGTAAACAAATAAAATTGCATACATTTGGATACATTTTTTGCTTGGTCGGTGATACATTTTCTTGAGACGGCGCGGCAATACTGCTCAAAATAAATAAAATAAAAACAACTTTTTATTATACCACGCTTCTATAAATGGAATAAAAAATAGAAGTTAATATTTTGCTGTCCCATAAAATTCATTTTGGTAGCTTTTGATTTTGAATTTTATCAAAAGTCATTATAAACAATTTATGGGAATGTAAATGAAAAACGTGGGGTACATGAAATAGACTTGAATTTATATGAAAAGTAATATACATATCGTCGTTTAAAGTACAAAACCGCGTATCGTCATTCTGCAAAACCGCGTAACTGACATTTGCTGCCAAAAATTGGCTAAATCCCTATCCATTCGTCCTGAAATATGCTAGCCAGAAGTGCGATTGCTTTTTAAAAAAGAGAACCATTTTGAAATTTTAGTGTTTTTAGTCTCTAAAAAATAATTTATGCAACCTAGCATACGAGCTTTGCATTTTGTTCATACGCCTTTTTATGCAGATTTTTTAAGCTTAATCTGTTTTGTCATCTGAGGGGACTTTTTTCAAATAAAAATCTTTTAGAAACTATTTTTATTCATAAAAAAACTACCTTTTTGGAGGTATTTTCAAATCGGTCCAGCTCACTTAAATCTTAATATTTTTCCGAAATATTTTGATGGACGTCTTAAAATATAATAAATTTTGTAATCCCGGCGGAAAAACCGCGACTTTTTTTGGTGATGCAGTCTAATGTACATAGATATAGCAGCAATTAATTTCATTTAACCGTTCGGAGAGTGCGCCGCGGCAAATTAGCAGCGAAAATTTCAATTTGTGGTTTAAAATACTAATTGTAGTAGTCGATCTATATTTGTATTTCAAAGTTGGTGTCTTATATTTGCGGCTGAACTGCAACGTCGCACAGTGCTTCCCCTCGGATTATAATAAAAATTCGCTTCTTAGTAAAATCGAGGACGCTAAATTCAAAAAATGCAATTGGTTTTTGGATAACTTCCATACTTTCACTGTAAATGCAGTTTGAAGTTGAAAATTTGGGTTATTGTGGCTTTTACATAGGTATGTACATATAGTTCGTTCCATTTTCAAACGTAAGGTGTCAAATGACAGTGCTTGGCCTGTAGCTGTGCAACAAGGTTTTTTTGAAAAGGGTTGCCACCTGTTACAAATTTTATTAAAATTATTTAAAAAGTTAAATGAGTTAGATATGATAATATGGGTATCAATTGAACCAGCTTTGAAAATATTTTACCTCTAAATGGCACGTTGAAGGGTTTTCATGTTTAAAAAATCAAATTCACTTTAATTAAGGGAATAAGGTAACTGAAATATGTATATCAATATGAGTATCAGACAAATGAAAAAATTTTACATAGTTAGCATGAAATAAGTGGAGAGTAAAAACATTCCTGAGTTAATTTAAGAGTCCAGTAATTTAAAAGGAATGTAATTAGAACAAATCACTGATTGACAATGTATGTATTTGTACTAAAACAACAAATACGATGGCGTAATCCTATGTTTTGACGTTATTATTATTTTAGTTTAACTAAATTCGACTTTACAAACAGGTGGAAACCCTATTCGTTTTATTTTTAACCTAAAACCTTGTTAAACCTCTTTCTTATGGCTCCCTTATGGTGACACCCATCTATTTCAATTACCTAATTCCTTTAATTCAAGTGGAATTTGATTTTTTAAACCGGTGGCAACTCTCTGCATGTAGCTAGTACACATTTAGATTGATACCCATCTCTTAATAATTAATTTAACTTATAAAAAATGTGTATCTAATTTTTTAACAATCTAATTTTTTAACAGGTGACAACTCTTAAAAAAAAATAAACTTTCTATTGTCCACAGGTCAAGCTTTTTAATCTGACACTTCATTTTTGAAAATGGAACGAATCGTGCAGATCTCAAGGCACTGACAAAAAATGAAAAACTTATTTTATGCATTAGCGAAAAACGCATTACTTCAGAAAGTGCATAAATTGAGCAGGTTTTTATTTCTTCGTTTGAAAGCTAAAAGCCCGTACTATTTAATAAAATAATAAAAAATAACCTATTTTCACATATATTTTTTTTTTAATATTTTTTGAAATTTTGTTTANTTTAATAAAATAATAAAAAATAACCTATTTTCACATATATTTTTTTTTTATTATTTTTTGAAATTTTGTTTAAAAAAATTGTTTTTTTTTGGAACACCGCAGGGACACCCTGTGTTTAATTTTATTCCAAAATTTTAATTTCTGTTATTCTCTACTATCTATATGGAAACAAGAAACGTCAAACCAACATTTTATTTCAAAAAATATATTTTTGAAATTTTTTTCTGTGAGAAGCTTACGCATGGCTATGCTCTTATTAAAACTCTTAGCATACAATTTGTCGACTTTAGTGGCTTCCTGGCGGCATATAATTAAGTTTTTAGGGAAATGTCTGGTTAATTCTTTTTAGTGGATAAATTGTCTTTACAAAAATACCAAGCAAGTTCACATTGCAGATAACGAATTTTTCGATTTTTTTCCCACTTAGGCGACACTGTGCGTCGCGCCCTTCCTTATACCAAGAAAATTTGAATGTGACTTTACATTTTTTTTAAGATATGTAGTTGGAAAAGTGATTTTGTGATAAGGGTGATTGTTATTAACCGACTTCCAACAAAGGAGGGGGTTATCAGTTCGTCGGAATATATATTTTTTTTATGCATAAGTTACCGCATAACTTTGGACCACGTCAGAGGTGGTCCCATACTAATTTGGTTTAGATCCGATCATTGGATCATGAGATATATATAGATATATATATATTTTTTAAGTCGTTTTTTTTTCTAAAAATTACTTGTTTTGTAAGTATTTCGTCATGTGTAATGTTAACATTGCCAGATTCCAAAGGCAATTTAAAGTTTATTTCCATAAAAACCCTCACATGTCTCTTTTTATTCTTGACCCTTTCGTGTACCCATGTATACACCTGGGATCGAGGTGAGGGATCACATTTACCAAGACTGACCTTTCCAAGATATTTACATTCAATGTCCGGTCAAAGCACATTTCTTGTACCAAAAAAGCCATCATTTTTCTAACTCCGGGATGTTTTCCAAATACCAGTCTGATGCTTCTTCTTACGAATAATATATGATGTAGTACATAGTTGCAGCTGCTAAAACCAAAATATGGAACAGAGTAAATCCAGTTCCTATAGTTCGTGTAGCCGAGAGCAAAACCAACCTTTGAAGTTTATTTCTGTATAAGATTTTTACGGCGGATTCATCATTCTTTCTTTCTTGTGGTTGTTGTTCTGGGGCTCTCTCTGGGAGAGAAACTAAACAACAATCACATGGAAGAAAAATTCTGAACTAAAACGATGAATCTGCTTTGATGTTTTGGTTATACTTAAAGTTTTGATAAGTGGGCGTTACAACTCAGCCTCGTTTCAGGGGTTATACAAGGATATTTAACCTCGTCAGAGTATACAAGTCATGACTGCGTTCATAATGGCAGCACGCCTTACTATTTTTAACACCAGCCTGTACTAAAATCTCGTTTGGTATCGAAACGCTCAAATAGGTCCTACCAATTTGGATGGACTAAAATTTTACCTGCTCAAAATATGATCAATGGTTGGTTTACCAGGTTAGAGGTCTTTCTTTGGTGGTCGGCTTTCTAGAGCTCAATCGGTTACCAATATTTGCGGGAACTTTGTTGTTTTAAAGCTGTTTCTGGGACACTGACTATGTGCGAGATGCCGTACCGAATGCGTTTGGAGGTTTGTCTCTCACAGCAAAAAAAAAAAAAATAATAATAATTTGGTGTGGTTAATCCATTTTTTTAGGTTTGAGCGTCCATTAAAGTCAGCTGCGTCTGTTCGAACCGAAAATGAGTCTATGTGCTTCATCTCTATACAGTGGCTAAAAGCAATTCGAACTCAATGAAAATAAACAAAAGCACTTCAATATGANTGCTTCATCTCTATACAGTGGCTAAAAGCAATTCGAACTCAATGAAAATAGACAAAAGCACTTCAATTGGTCACTTTATCAACATAAACTTCTTCAAAATAATATCAGTTAAGAATGTTTTATGAAATTATGCTTATGAGATTTCCTCTTTTAACAGATGCAATTCTAAGCTGCACACTCACACAGTATGTAGTTGGGAAATAATGTGACTGTTTAGCCAAAGTTTTTATGGCCAAAGGGCAGAAGGCATAAACCGTGATTTAACGAGCCAGCATATTCAACCGAACAAATCGAAGCAATACCATAAAAATAAACTATGTCTTTGTGCCGCTGTAAAGAGCTGAAAGGACACAAAGAATCTCAGCAGAAAGGGATAATCAACAGAAGCAAAAAAAGGTATGATGAAAAGGATGCTAAGAGCAAAATGGACGCATGCTTACACAGTTAAACGTGCTCACCTACGCTTAGCATATGCTAAGGCTTTTAAGAAGGACTAAAAAGCATTGACCTTTGCAACAAAAAGGTTACTGGCTGTGCGGAAATTGCGTTGCAGCTTCGAAATATTATAAAATTAAATAAATTTAAATAAAACGCCAACGGCGATGACAGGAATACTCCGGTGATATGATATGAAAATTTCAATATGGACTTTAGAGATTCCAACTAAAAGATTATAACTTCTTTAAGAGAGTGGGCGAATAGCAGAACTCTCAATAACTTGCTAGCATCAGCAAGAGCTGGGAAGGGAGAGGTAGCTGCAGATTGGGTAGCTTATTTGCCTGGCAACTGATGTCCGCTCAGCGATAAGCTGCTTAAAAATTCCAGCATACACCTTGGCTGTTGACGCTCAATGCACTTATTATCCTTACGCGAAAGTATTTGTGCGACATGCGTGTTGGTGTGGTGTGATTGTGTATGCCTGCCAGTCAGCTTCTTTGGCATGGTGCTTAGCATATGCGCCCATCCACCCCTCACAAATGCTGCAGCATGCTTGCCACATATTTTTAGAGATTTTAAGCGCACATTTAAGATAAATGATTGCTGCTGCTGCTGCTGACTCCGCTGCCTAGTTTTCTCTGTCATTTCCCTTTCGACGTCCTTCTGCAAGTAGTCACCAAAAGTTTGGTCACGTTCGCGCTATTTGGCATGGTAAAAGCGCGCGTGTGGCATTCAAAGCGCCAACGACTGTGTGGGTGGTTGGTTGGTTGGTTGGTTGCTGAGTTGCCAGCAGACGCTTCCCTAAGGGTATCCATGGCAAGCGAACCACCCAAGAATCCATCGCTGCTTCAATTCTCTACCACCGTTTCAATTGTTTACCTTCTTATTACAAACGAACGTGAATTTCTATTATGTTGTAGGTATTTCTGTAGGATTTTAAAATTCAAGACGCGCGCTGGCTTAAACGTTTTAGAAATCTATTCCGACTCCACGCGCAAGGTTGGCTAGCATAGCTTTTTACAATTTATTTAATTTTTTACATTTTTTTCGCAAATATACAGAATTACACGTAAGTATGTATACGTTTTCCTTCTAACATCCACGGCATTTGGAAATGGAAAGTGCGACAATTTCGTTTGCTTTTTATGNGGTTGGCTAGCATAGCTTTTTACAATTTATTTAATTTTTTACATTTTTTTTCGCAAATACACAGAATTACACGTAAGTATGTATACGTTTTCCTTCTAACATCCACGGCATTTGGAAATGGAAAGTGCGACAATTTCGTTTGCTTTTTATATTTTTGTGCCCTGCTTGCTACCAGGACTTCAACACGCTCGCCTATTTCGCTTGCCGTGTGACAGCAATTGTTGCACGCTTCCGCTCGTTACTGCATGCAGTCACATATGGTCTGCATAAATTGTAAAATTTTGCTTTTCACTGCTTCTTATGCAAGTTTGTGTATGTTTTTATTGTTTTTTTTTGTTGTCTTGTAAATCTTGTACATACATACATACATACATACATACATACATACATATAATAAAGTAAGGTGGCGACATGTCGTCTGTGGCGCAGGTGAAAGTCATCGCTTTTTGGATCAGAAAACGCGTGAATGCGTGCGTGAGCTTGAATTGTGCTTTGTGACAATGACAAATGAAGCAAGTGCTATCATCATTATTATTTTCTTTTTCAGATAGTGGCTGAGGGTAGAAATTGAGCGCAAGTTACTAGATACTGAAATTTCAGTTCGTTGACATATGGGACCATTTAAAAATTTTCCAATGCTTATAAAAAAATAAAAGCGTATTTAAATTAAAGAGATTGCTCTAGCATGCACTTCGGAATAATATGTACATATTTTAGAGAGAAAAAAATTTAGTCATTCTAGACTCTGAATCCATAAGATGTATTCGTGTCTTATTTCTGGGTGCAAGTTATGCAAAATTTTTTTTATGAATTCCTGAACGGTTCACCCGATTGCGAGTTGTTTGCCAGGTTAGTTGCATCGGGTATGGATTCAATGACTCCCTATTTTATTTGAAATTGCTTGATGATATTGTGGGATGTCCAAGGGTTATTTGGGAAATTCAATATTCATACGATGACGATAGCCCGTGCTGGCTTGAAGTTGAACTTTGGAATTAAAAGTTATACTGAAAAAGATACACCATCGTACACTGAAGGACAATATCTCCAACATAAAAAACCTTTGCAATATGTTCACGAATAGTCCATCTGATGGTCCCTAAATGGATCTTCAGTTTATACAAATGCCGCTAAGTTATTACTGTACTAAATAACCCGTGCTTTATCAG
>NW_016159361.1:0-3156 GCF_001687245.7 Rhagoletis zephyria | reverse complement strand
TCTTCTCAGCTGTATAAATATGTACATACATCCGACCAACTGAAATTTTCGAATATTTAAATTGCAGCTAAGCAACCATGCCGGTAGCTCACTTCTAATCTTAATCATATTTATAGCTCGAACAAAGCCAAAGTTTTTAATACCCTCATAACTCGTTGGCACAAGAAAACCGCAGAGCAAATGGCCAATATGGTTGGTTGAGGCTAAAAGCGACGCTTGTTGGTGCTCGTTAGTATTCCGAGCAGTGTTTAAACATTTGGCAACTAGTAAAAAAATATGAGCAGTTTATATGCATGTGTGTATAAGGGGATTTGAACACACACACACATTCGGGTGAGTCTCGTATCTAAATTAAGTAGCAGCGGTAAGGACTTTTAACTTATTGACGTTTGGCTTCAGAGCGAATATACCTATGCATATACAAGCATACTTATGTAGCTATACATATGTATGTACGGGTATGTATATAGACGTGCATACAAATTTTCTTGCATGCGGGCGCCCGGTTTCGCCCAAACATATTTCGCTTGTGTGTTTGGCTTGATGTCCTAATATCCTTAAATATCCGCGCTGTCGTACTTAACGAACCAGCAAACAACAACCAAAGAAATCACAAAGCTGCCAGCAACCAGCATCAGAACAATAGCACAACAACAAAAGCTGCCTGGAAAAGCGCCAGTGATTGGAAGCGGAAGCATTAGTGTAACAACAATGGTGTTTGGCAGTGTGTTTGCTGTAGCTGGGGGCATCACGCAGCATTTAACGTCCGTAAATTTACGTATTTTCGATATCGATGCCTTTCTATGCGCATGTGGGAGGAGGTGGTTGTGAGGCATTCGAGAAAGAAAAGCGCAATGGTTTATTATGCTGCACCCACACTCCACAGCCATTGGCACCGCAGCCTTTGTTATCCTACATTACAACAAGGTTATTTATCTTATTTACATCAATCGCAAAGGGAGAAAAGAGCGCTTATTTGCGTGTGCTTGTTAATTTTGTCTTGGCTGCGAATAAATAAGCAGAGCCACGTAAAGGGCAGAAGAAATTGTAAGAATAATATCTATGACAGAATAGAGAGAAAACTTCGAAGAATAGCAAATCAAAATTCCTTTTCTATTTATTTTACTAATATTGTAGGGCGCGTGCTTTATTGCATTCCGTTGTATTAAACTGCTTAGAGAAGGGCACACAGTGTAGGGACTTGGACTCTCCATTCGAATAAATCGCAGCGCTTTAGATACAATAGGGTTGCCAGATTTTTTATGCGCGAAATCAGTACGTTAGACTTTTTCATGCTAAAAAAATTAGTACTTTTCAGTACATTTTTATTCAAAGCAAAATTATGAATGTAAATAACAGATACTACTTTAAAACGCCAGGGTACTTGTTTTTAACAATTAGTTATAAAGCTTTCTGTTTAAAAATTATTATTCTGTAGTGTATTTTGTTATTGTAAACTGTATAAAAAATATAACCACATAACCAGAAATCCTGATAACCAGGCAAGTGTGAATAAACTCAGTATTTTGGTATCTAAATAAAATATAGTTGATAAAAAATAAAAGTGTTATTCATTTTAACATGAGTATACAAAACATTGTACACAGGAGCCAACAAATTATTTTACATTTATGACATTTTTGAATAACAATAATGAGATCATTTGCGGTATTAAAAGACAAAATTACGCATTTTTTCAAACTGTGCAAAAGTACCACTATTTAAGGACTTCATCTATATTTCCTCATGACTTAAATTAATTTGTTCAAGTAGGCAAAAACTTTGAAAGACTAAGGATTCGCTAAAAAGAGTATCTAACTCTATGTCTTGTATGCAAAACCCTTTTACGATGTCAGAAAATTGATAAAAGGAATTGTAAGTTATAAGCAAAAGCCATTCGATTATTCAAATTTTTTGTTATTAAACTGAAAGTTATTTTCGAGAAAACTAACAGCACTCGACTCCACCATAATATCGCAATTTTTTTTTATTAATTTCTTGGGCATATCAAACATTATCTGAAACACGTGAACTATAATTAAATTATTTTCTTCTTACTTTTTACAGTGCAGTTTAAAGAAGCTCCAACGTTATGTAAAAACCTTAAGAAAATCCTAAAGTATTCTGTTTTAATTGAAAATTCAGTGCAAATAAGTACAAATTTTGAAGAATCAGGACATCAGCGTACTGGTTGAATGAACTAATAAAATCAGTACAAGAGATGAAAAATCAGTACGTCTGACAACCGTAAGATAGAAGCAACATTTTAATATTTCAAAAGAAAACATTACGATTGAGCCAAAATAACTTGTTGACCTTATAAACGTAGGTAAAATAAACTTAGTATTCTTTAAGAAAAACGTGCTTAAACTACTGGGTTTCAGCAAAACAAACATTTTTTAACGTTGAAATACATTCATCTTATAGACTGTGGAGCGAACCAATTTAAAATAACAGAACAGATCTGGCAACTGTCTTTCAACTCACCACAGCCTGTGGAAAGATATTAGACTTTCGTAAAACTATTGTCAATTCTGGCAACAATATTGAAAGTTTGTTTCTGTCTTTCTTCTTCTTCTTATTTGGCACTAAAACCATGTGCCCGTTTGGGCCGGGAGCAAAAAGCTTCTCCAAGTGCCTCTATCCTGTGCGAATTTGCGCCAGTTGCTCAACCCGAGTATAAACAGTTCCTTCTGCACTTGTTCCTTCTATTTTTTTAGGGCCGAGTCGAAGGATCTTTTCGCCGCCCTTTATTTTATTTGCCCGTCCTGCCTTGAAGAGGATAAGACGGTGGAACACTTTTTGTGTTTCTGCTCTGCCTTCGGAAGAATTATGTATGCGACATTTGGCCGCGATGTGTTAAGAGACGAACACCTGAGCCCTTTGACACCCAATAATCTGCTTAGGTTTATTCGTAAATCGTGCAGATTTAAAACAGATTAAAGACAAATAAAAACGGTACAATGGACGGCATCTAGTTTGAGTGTTCTTTTCTGCACGCATTGTTTAGTGCATGGTTCCGACAAATAAAAAAAAAACTCAAAATTGATACCAACAAAAATCCTTTGGAAAGCATTATTATGCGATTTCGGAAAATGGGCGATGGCATCAGAGATGTTTGAAATAGGGGTAAAACCACCCCTGCTCACAATATAG
>NW_016159360.1:23103-88445 GCF_001687245.7 Rhagoletis zephyria | reverse complement strand
GAGAAATTTTTTTGTTCTTTTGGCAACCGTGTTTGTAAGTACAAGTTACCTTTCGCATCACTATGCCTGTCTTACCTTACCTCTGAATGTAGCTTTTGCCACCGGTTATGCATTTTGTTTTCAGTTCATTTCTTGCTGTTCTGCTTCGATGGGTTGCGTCCACTTCTTGCAAAATATGTATGTATATCTTAGCTTTTGCTACTTGCAAACTGTGTGCGGCAATTATTTTTGCCCATCGAAATTATTGCGCGTACAAGTCGAATTTCAGACGTTGCAGCGGGTGGAAAAATTCCAACATTACAAAGTATGCAAATTGGAAGTGAAAAGTTCACCTACTTTGCTGTGACCAATTACAGCTTATTATAATAAATTTTCGGTGGGCACTCTGTGGAGAGTGAAATAAAATAAGCTTATTGCCCCAAAAGATGGTGGCAAATGGAAACAGTTGGGTGCCTTCAACTGGCAATAAAATATAGTTTTTATTAAGTTCTATGTGACTAGTACTTAATTATCGCAAGCAAGTTTAAAAATTATACTTAGGGCGATTTCTTATGAGATTTGATTTAAGTTTAGAAGAACTTATTTATGAGGGTGAAAAAAATTTATTTGATATCTTGGTGCTTCGATCTCGGTTAGCTTAGGGTAAGGATAAGATCGGTGGTGCCTCTAGTGGAAGCGCACGTAGAGCAGATAATTCACTGTATTTTGTGGTACAACTAAGAATAGGAAAGTATACTGAAGGACCTTGCCCCTTTGCATTCCGAGATTGTCGCCTAACATTCGCTGAGCTGTCTAACATCCCATCTTTCCAGAAGCAAACCACATAAAGCCAGGGGAACACCTACCTACTCAATACTCGCAACAATGCCTGAAGAGTTCGTGCGATATCGCTGTGGCTTGGAACCCAAATAAGCCTGATAACGAATCAATGATTCAATGATGGAATCAAGTGAGATGTTGGGCATACTACGACCGTCTTCGAATGTATCATCAAAGAGTAACGGCCTTTGATTTCCCTAATTGCAGTTCTCCGCAGCATCGGTGCAAAGTGATCGTTCAAATCGGAATGAATTCCAAGCTTCTTAGAATCCCGGAGTGAGCATAGTTGAATGCCTATCTGCGGTACAACGTTTATCATTCCATTTGGCGCAAGAATAGAGGTGGTCCGAACTACGTTTCCTGAAACAAGAACAACACTTTCCATACAAGTGGTTTAATTGTAATATAGTGGAAGGTGCCACTTGTCAATGACCACTTTAAAATAATATGAGGCTACCGACGTCTTTGTTACTTTTTCCTGGATGTTCGGATTACCGTAAAGCTTACTGTGAAGTATGGAACCCAGATAATATTATCTGTCAGAGAGCATCAAAGGAAAATGACCCATTGAGGAAAATTGACAAATGGGGCTTACACCTAAACCACAACTCGCTACCCAGTTAAAGAGAGTGGGTCTTTAAGAGTTTGAATAGTTTGATAGCTTAAAGCAGGTGGTGCTCGTCCGATAGTTTCCTTTTTGTACTTAAATCCAACTTGGCATGTTCTGTATACATTTGGTATACAAAATTATGACTCGCCAATTAATTACTTCATTAAAAATTGTTTGAAAAATAATACAGGCCAACCAATATGAAACAAATTCGGCAAATGTTTAAACGGTTTTTGATAGTTTTTTATGCTGATTACGAATCCATAAGTGTAAAGTTTCGATCAGCTCCATATATAGATAAAAACGTGGGCAAAGTGTAAAAAAAATCGCGTTTTTTGCAATAATTTTGAAGCTCTTGCGATGAAAAAAAGGAGATAGAATCTTCCGCATAGGCTTAAATGAAATTCGACTATCACAACATACAAATTTGAACTTGTGGTACAGGTGGTACAAAGGTAACCCCGAGATATAACCGCACAGTCTGATGTGGAGGGTTCCCTATTACAACAAATTGGAGAAGCCAAGCGTTTAGCAAAAGTGTAGGCGCTAAAATATTATTATCTAGTGCATATCTATTGTAAAATTTCACGAGGAAACATTTATTATAATATTTTAACACTCACGAATGGTATGTTTGACGACTATTTTGGAAAATCTGAATAAAATGGCATTCGGAGGTCGCTAAAGGGTTAAAATGTTCTCGGAATTTATTCGCCGAAAAATTTCACTTAAAGTATTTTCAGACAAAATTTTTATTCAAAGAACACGAAAGTCCCCAGAAAAAAAAAACCTACATACATTTGTCCCCTTGAAATATGCAAACACTTTTGTATGCTATCTTTTAATAGCATTTCTTTCCGAATAAACAGCTGCTATTCTATTTTTGAGTACACCTAATCAAAACT
The DNA here is from genome assembly GCF_001687245.7 of Rhagoletis zephyria. NCBI lineage: Eukaryota > Metazoa > Arthropoda > Insecta > Diptera > Tephritidae > Rhagoletis > Rhagoletis zephyria. The sequence continues at coordinate 86,111 of NW_016159360.1, read as the reverse complement.
ATAACCTTATCTAAAATTCTCACAAATGCCTCCAAAAAGAGGGTCAATACGATCCTTTGTTGAGCGAGATAATGGGTCTATGTACCCAAACTACATATGTATTTCGCTCCGATATGAATTTTAAGTTTGTTTAAAACATTTTTAAAAATCCCCAAAAAATGTAAAATAAAATCCGATATAAAAAAGTTGTTTGCAAGTTGTTGACAAAGATGATTCGGACTTTTTATTGCTTAGTTGAATAAGTTTTTCGAAAGGAGGCATCATCACAGTTCTCAAATTAAATATTAATTACAATTGTTAAATTTTGAATATGGTTTAATATTTTAACTGCCCAAAAACATGCTTTTAGAGTAAATAAAGAAAAATGTAAAAAAGTGACCAAAAACGCAACTAAAACAGTAATAAAAGAGACCAATATTAAAGAGTAAAAAGGCCATTAAGTGCCACACAAAAACAGCCATATTTACACCTACCATTTACGCCTCAGTAGTTGCTCCAGTTGAAGCAAAAAACAAATAGAGCAGTGACAACACCAAAACAGACAGGCAAATGAAATGATAAATAAATAAAAAGTCGAAAGAAAAAGCGATTAAATGGAAGCAAAATGTGGCAGAAGATGGCAGCGAATAAAATATGCAACGACTTTTGAGCGACGCGATCCTCCAGAGGAGAGGTGACTAGTAAATTAAGGCGGTGGCAAAAGAAAACAACAAAAGAGCAATAACAACAATGCAGTGTAATAGGAGCAACAGTAGCAACGCCTCGACACTTCTACAGCGTTTTGCAATGCATGTTTTGCCACGCTTAGAAATCCATTATGCTAATGTCACAGGAATCGGGATTACGCGTAGGAAGGAATATGTAATAAAAAAAAAAAATATAAAAAAAAATTAAGAAAGGAACGCAGTACTACAGTACATACATACAAATGTACATGCAAGTACATATTTGTAATGCAAGAAGGAAGCAGGCAAAATAGCGCAAACTTATTTCACTGCAGTTAACCGCGTTGTTGGCGCGAGGAAAAAGCCAAAAGTGCTATGTGCAACTAGAGTAAGATGTTAAAGGGCGCATGCAATGATGGAGATGAAGGAATACAAATGTACATACATATGTACAAAAAAGAGCTATTCTGGCTGTTAGGTGAAGTGAAAGCCAAAGAAGAGTGCGAGGAAAGACTTTAGTTGACGGGTACGCGGGCCTTAATGCAAATGCAATGCAACGCGTCGCGTCGCGCAATGGCATTATGCAAACAGTGGCAGTTGTGATGACAGCGGAGAAAAGAGATATGTAAAATACAATAAAATAAAATATTGCAACACTATGGCGGTAAGAGACAGAAAATAAAACAATTGTAAACAGGGTGTTTGGAATTGTAAAATTAACAGAAGCTGCGCTTATAATTAAGTTTATGGTCCAAGCGACTTCAATCGGCATACTATAAACTAAAGTTGGAGGATGGCCGAATAATTGCTTATTTTTTGTTGATCATCTTTCTAACACATCCTCCTTACTGAGTGGGTTAACTCAACGCTCGTTGAAGGATTTTTCAGTAAAGGCACCAGAGAGAGCGAAGACGTATTGAGCCTGCACAGACGGGAACAATGAAGGTTCCATGTAGGATTGATCTGGATCATTCTTATTGGGGCTAGCGCACTACTTTTGTACTACTAGTACGAGGAAGAAAAATTATAAAAATTAATTTACTAAATGGGAAAAGCATTTTTAAACGAAATAATATTCATTTAAACAAATATCTAATACAAAGGCGATTTATTTGAAGCAAATTAAAAGAAACAAATGCTGCATCAGTCGCCTTGGCTGAGAGAGCAAAGCTCTATTGTGCAATTCGAGAGATACGAGGTGCGAATCCTGTGTTTATTGATTAAATTTTTTTACTTTTCAATATTTATTATTACAAAAAGTACAAACAAATAACAGACAAATAATTTTTTTAATTTAAGTTGATTTTTAGAAACTTGTTTTATTTTTTCATTGTTTTTTAATATTACTTATTTCTCATTTATTTAAATTTCTTTTTTAATTTTAGAGTTTACTGTTACTTAATTTCATTTACTTTTTAAGAGCTATTATTTTTACATTTTTCTTTTTTAGTTTAATTATTTTTCCTTGTTTTTGAAAAATATTTTCTTAGATTTTTTTTTTTTAATATTTTTTTTTTATTGAATTTGCAAATAAAATTACGCTATGACCTCCTCGTTCGCAAATTTTTCAATTAGTCTTTCGAAAAAACATAAAAGAGCTTTCAGGTTGGAAGAATTAACAATAGATGCATTCTTTTGCAACCGAGCTACAAAATAACACTCGGTAAAGTAACGAAACACATGCAAAGCAACAACACAAACTCGGCTATTTATCCCAGTTCAGCCAGGTTGGTTAAAAAAACGCTACCCGATGCGTAGAATACTACCGTTCTATTTTGAATTGTTGATGGGAAAATGCTCAGGGAAATTATGGTTTCCTTGCATACATCATTAAAATTTTAAATGAGAATAAAAATTACGCAAATACATACCTCGCAATATTACTCATTTCCATTGGTTTTTGTTATAAATCCCATAAAGATAATCACATGTTTCTTGCCAGAAACCAACAGGGTTGCTCAGTAGCTAAAAGGAAATTTTACCCGAATTAAGGGTTCTTTTGTCGATCGTTTACAAAAGAATCCACCTAATGTCCTACGAAAGACTTTAGCCAGAATTGGTGTGGTAAAACACCTTTTTAGTACTTTAACACGTAACAATTTAAGTAACGTGTGGGCACCCTGTACTTACATACAAAGTTTCTTTATATGTTTGTACATTTGTTTGCGTTTAGCTGATGAAGTTGTTCCGCTTTTAACGGAAGATGACGCCAACAGATGAAGCGCTAAATGAATGCAAGCGAGGCGGAAACGGAAATGGCAAACGAAGGTGTGTTTGAAAAATGCATGCAAGAGCTTACAAAAATACAAATCTCTTGCACTGCCACTTCCATACGTACATGTATACAGTTACATATACATACATACGCAGATGCAGAGCAGCGTCACAGTTTCGTGTTGCATGGGTGTTACGTGTCAGTGCCGGTGTAAATGTCAGCGCAACATGAGCAACTACGATGAAGGATGCGCGCACGCGATGAAGGACATACACACACACAAACACACTCATACATACATACATATAATTATGCATTTATCGTCGACTGGCAAGGTAACAGAAAAATGCGCACAAAAGCGAAAGCGGTCTGAACGGTGATGCGGTCGACTGACTGCCACGCTGGCTGCCACTTTGTGTCACTGCTTGGCTATAGTATAGTATGTACATACATAAGTATGTATGGATGTACAGCTGTTTGGATAGATCCTTGTCAAGGATTCTCCTCTGCACGCAAGCAAGCTTTGCAGGTAAGCGCACAGATTTATCGAAATTTCGTTAGCTACACTGGCGCACAGCAACACACATTTTTCGCGTTGGGTGTAATGCCAAATTGTGTTGAGTTATTACGAAAATATTGCATTACGACTTTACTTAGAGCACATTGCGCGCGATAAGACTCTCACGCGAAACATGGCCGTAGCCGACGCCAGCTGGTAGTCAAACAGCTGATGGCTGTCGCTGGAGGATTTGTTGCATGCTGCATGCAACAACAGCAGTAGCTACTTTGGCGGCAGCATAGTGGCGCTGACAGCTGATAAGCAGACAGCAACGACAATTATTAGTTGCAAACGAGCTAACAACCAACAGAAACTGTTAAATGCTTGCAATTGCGTGTGCAACGGACGGTATGTTGTTGTTGTTGTTGTTCTTATTGTAACACGTTGCATCTTGTAGAGCTTACGATACAGCAGCTTCCTCTATGCCAAGCACATTAGGCGCTAAATGCAGATGATTTTATGCAGTTGTTTTTGTTGTTGTTGTTCTTGCACTATGCGTTATACACCGGCGCAGACTGGTAACGCCTGTCGTTTAGAGCGGTGTGCGAATCTGTTGATGAATGGCAGGTGCCATGTGCAAGTGAAATTAATAGGCATTTATTGTGAAGGTGTGTGTGTGTGCGCGCGCGCGCGCGTGTATGTGATAAGCTGTGAATGAGTGCTGAGATGAATGAGTATTCAGTAGAGATATACGGAAGTTTCGCTCGTGTTTGGTAGTTGTTTGATGCAAATGAGGTTTAATGCGCGGAAACGACACGGAAATTTAATCATTTTTAGGAAAAAGTGATATGCAGGTGTGGTGTAGTGACAGTAAAGTTGGCAGTCAATGTAATGGCAAATATCTACAGGGTCTGGATACGAGCCCAGTTTCTGATCAACATCAAGAAATAAAAAACAAAAAAGTTTTTTTCTAATAGCGGTCGCCCTCCGAATGTATTCAGCCATGAAAAACAGCTTCGCATCGACGACTTGCAGGTCTGGAGCATTTGAAGCCATTCGTACGACCATGCCCTAGCCAACAAAGCCCCTTTATCTGATATGCCCTGAACTATATTTATGTCGTTGTAAAGCTCATACAGCTCATCGTTCCATCATATCCGGTAACGGTTGAACTTAAATCTTCTAAATCAGAATTAAATTCAAATCACATTTTCTCACTCAACCCCTTGTGGTTTTTTGTAACCCCTTATTGCATATTTTATTTAGCTTTTCAAATCACATGTCAAATCTCATTTGCAGTATAACATTTATTCTAATCACTCCCAATAAATAGAAAGTTGAAAATCGAACTCACAATATCCGCAAACATTCGCTTTGGTTTCGGTTTTTTTTTGTAACCAATACTAAAGCTTATAAATATTCATGACTGCTCCATTTATTCACCATCCTCCTTAGATACATATGTACAATGCATATACTTAATACATACATATGCAAGTATACAAGGGATATTCGCACATGTGCATCCATATGTGAAATAGCTGTAAGTGCGCATATCCTCACTCCAAACAACACATTTGAATGCCAGCGCATATCCTTGACAGTTACTATTTATTTGATTTGATTTTCAAGCTTTTCAAGCGACTGGTTTTTTGTTTGATTTCTGTTTTTTTAATGCTTTGCGAGATGTTTTTGTGTCAATTGAGTTTGCTTGATTGTGTGCACATATGTACCCAGTGGGAATTAGGAGCACGTAATAATACCTTATTAGCAACTTACTCTTCACCTGGCAGTTATTACCATTTCCCTGCCGATCGTCCCTTACTTTTACAAAGGCATGGCCGCCTTATGTAAGTAGGAATTTAGAATGTACATTTGGTATCAGACATACTTCTGAGCCGCTTTACAAAGTAAGTTACGTGTAATGCAGAGCAGTCGCTCGGAGTAGTTCGGTGCTTGGAAATAACTTCGGCTGCACGTTATTTTGCAACTGACAACGTAATGTGTCTTCGGAGGTGTTCATTTTGCCCTTTACTAGTAGATGACATTGGCCATGATGACAATTTTGGTACTAAAAACTGAAAGAAAACATGGCTTACCTCGCAAGGTGCTTACCTATTTTCCCAGTGGGTACATATATGTATGTATGTATATGTGCTTGGAGGTCATACGCATAATATTATCATTGCGACAATCGTAAAGCGAAGACACGAGCCTAGAAAAAGTAGGGGAAATATGCTACAATAACAATACAAATGCAAAAACAGCCGTTTTCACATATCCATAATCATAATAATATCGTAAAATAATCTGTAGGAGGTGCACATGTATGTTCGTATGTACAAATAGTAATGGCAAAACAGCAGTTATAAAAAAAAAGCATCAACGATTTGTGAGCGTCATTAAAATAAGACGTAATGTAGGCGTTATGAGCCTGTTTAAGGCTCATGAATAGTTATGCTCGTTTGAATGCATGTACCCAGTAAACATTTTTGTTAAATATCAATTTGAGATGCATTTGAGAATCAGTCCTTTTCTCAAATCCCAAACGTTATTTCTCAAATGCATTCCAAGTAACCGTTGATAGCATTTTCAAACTAAAAGGCACTTTTTTAATATAGAATTTTAGCTTATTTTCAAATTGAGAAATCTGGAGCTCTCAACTTTTTCTCAAAAGTGAATGATGCAGAACGAAAGAGAAACCAGTTACTCTCATCGAAATATTTGCATCGTTTTGCCATGTATTGGAAAAAAGCACATTGATAAAATGTACCTTTAATATTATATCATATTTAAAAAAGTTTATAAGTACAACTCCGCGGGACCGTGGGAATTTTACACACAAGAAAATTAATTTACTCGCGAAACTAAGGGCCAAGTATATGATGTATGACTGGGTTTTTAGTTTTTCTCTCTGACACCTGTAACTTGAAACTACAACAAGTAATTTTTAAGCAAAAAAACAAAACCGACTTCAATTTTCATATAAAAAGCTAAAATTATCGTTAATTTCTTCATGATCCAATGATCGGATTTAAATCAATTACAGCTTTCCTTTAAAAAAAATTAGAATTATAGAAATCGGTTAACGTGTCCAAAGTTATGCGGTAACAAACATAAAAAAATATATTCCGACGAATTGATAACCTTCTCCTGTTTGTAAAGTCGGTTAAAAATATGATTAGATAATTCAAATTTTTTTCTGTAAATTTAGCACAAATTAGAATAACAATGTGGTTATCAAATAAAAGCGAAAATTCTGTATGATTAAAAAAAGCTCAAGTATTATTTTATATTATTTTAAAATTGTATCCTCTAATATCCTTGAAAATTTGCAATATTTATTTTTGAAAAAATTATAAGCTCCAGACTAATATACACAACAGCACATTCTCGAATTTCGTCCTTTTAACTTTATTAGGTTAAAAAATAAAAAAATAATTATAAAGCCATTTTGTATCCCTATACGTCCTTTCGAACCAAAACAATTTTTATTTTTTTTTTTGTAATTTTAAAAATATTTTCCTTCATTTGGTACATATGTTATTATTAAACATTGCACTGAATTTTTTAAATAATTTTTCCTTAAGAAAAAGCCTCTGTATAAACAGACAAATAGTTTTTTTATTATAAAATTAGTTGAGCGAATAAACGCTAAAAAGTTCACTCCAGCCTTACAGCACTTGTAAAATTACACGTTTTAGAGGATGTCATGTCTCAGACTCTGGGCGGCGACGATATTCGCTCCACGAAATATAATAGCCTTTGTCATGTGGAAAATCGCATAATATACTTCAGTCACAGAAACTGCAGCCCAGTCAGGTAGCCTGTGAAAGTGCTCAGTCCTAAGAAGTCGTTCCAAACTTCATTTAGGGGGAGCTATAAGTTTCTAGATTGCCTTATCCCTTTGGCATCTGCCATTCGCCGGCAGCTTGGGAATCCTCCCACTAGCTTTGCTTTCAGTTGTTCACAAGCCTTGATGCTGCCTGACTGTCAGACATGATATTTATACTGACCCCATTTCTTTTTCTACAAAGACACTGTTTCAGTTAAACCTTTTATTCGGGTGTTACTGTAGATACCTCCCCTCTTGTGATAACTAAATCTTCGAAATTTCTGATTGAGATTAAGCCACGTTGATTTATTCTTCTTTAGGTAATGTCTACGATGGTGGTCTTCAGTGCAATTATTGATAGACCCTTTTCAGAACAACATTTCTCAATCAGTTTTAAGGCTGCCTGCATGCTTGAATGAACAGCTAATCTGCGTAGCCAAAAAGAGTTGCCTGTTAAACTTTCCAGAACTTGCCTACTGCCTCCTAGTTTCTCCGGCCTTACAGTAATTACATAAGAGAAATGTCTTCTCGTCAAGGAACGCTCAAATGGCTATTTGGTTATACTGCAATGCTTTTTAGTCAGCAGTTTTCTTTTGATGTCAGTAACAATTATCTCGTTTTACGAGATTTCAAATATATACCAAATCTGAAAGTTTTATACCAGCAGTGTACCATGTTAGAAAAAAATGTCCTAAAAATCGCACATTTTGCCCAAAACCGCAACCGCGCGCCTGATCAGTGCGATACACGGCAAAATTTGCGTTACTTGTTGCCTTTACGCCTTTAAGTATGTGACTATTTCTAAACTTTTTGTGTGTGTGATATTTCGATAACAACGCGCGAGTGTAAGCCTGAGCTTGTATGAGTTTTCAATGCTCGCAAAATTCATGCTGAGTATAAATGATTTTATTTTACCTTGCGATATTATAGCCTTTGCTTTGCTACATACAACTTGCATGCGCGTGTAACGGCTTGTGTATCATTTTTGTTGTTGTTGTTCTTGTTGTTCCTTTTCACTTCATGTAACACATCAGTGGAACGATTTTTCTTTTAGTTTTATTGTTGTATTCAAATTTACTTTTTCTTTTATTGCAATGTGTGTATGTATGTAAGTATTTGTTTATTATATTTTTCTTCACTTGAAATTTCATTGTACTATTCCGCTTTGGCATTTATTTTTTATTATTATTTTTGCGCAATTTGTGTTTAATGACGTGTGCAAGCGTTTAACTGTGCATGCACATACATACTCGTAATCGCATGTACGGAGGTGTATGTGGTTTCCGATTTGTTGGAGACACAATTATGGACAGCGCAGTTTTCTTTTCTACTCCCCACTTTTTGTTGGGTGCCTTAGATGGCACAGCAACCATTTCAACGATTTTGCTCCTTGCAGCTGACACTCCGCTTCATCGCTCTGTCACTCGTTTCATACACACTCAAATACATATGTACATACATTTATACTCATATGGATTTATATATGTATGTACGCTTGTAAAACTCATTCAAATGGTGCTTGCAAATATTTGCTTTCCGTTTTTAAGCTGCGTGGACCATTGACCTGATATTGCGGATGTATTCGTCACCAACATACACACATATGCATGTGTTCGTGCATTTATGCTTGCATCTGTGCTTTTATAGTCGTTTGCTTGTAGTTGTTAACATTTGCATGCGAATTCCTTTTCGTCATCTCTCTTAATGATTATTCTACAAACTCTGGGTTTTGAGGAGCGGGAAGGGGGGCAGGAGGTCACCAATCTACCTGCATAATTATTTGTCCTGTTCGGCATATTTGCACATGCGATATGACACACGTATTATATGTATGTACATATGTGTGCGAGTGGGCGCGGATGTTTTTGTTTACTGAAGTTGATAATTACACAAACTACTCTAGCGGTTGAGCATCCTTGACACAAGTACTTCCACATACATACAAACCCACGCACATGCTTGGATCTAGACTTAAATATAGTACTTGCTTCCTTTGCAAACTAAAATTCGTATTTGCGAATATATACATACATATGCACATCGTGTTTTTGCGGAAATATTTCTTCATATGTATCCATGTATGTATGCATATACATATGTACATAAGTACACCCCGTCTCAAAATTATAAACGAACGACATATTAAGAATTTTTAACAAATTATTGTTTCAAATTCAATTGCAATTATTTTTTATTAAAAATATATTTTACTCTTTAAATATAAGTCGAAGGTCCCAACTTTGTGCAATATTAAAAAAAAAAATTCAACAAACTTTCATAAAGATTTGAGTTTTTTTTAAAAGGTTCTCTTTAAAAGAAATTTTTTTTTATTTTGAGTATGGCACAAATTTTGAAACTTGGACTTAAGTAGTTTTTGTTAAAGAATCCTACTAAGTAATACGTACTAAAAATGTGGAAATCTGTGAGTAACTGAGGAAGTGAGTGTGTGTGAGTATGTTTGTTGCTCTTTCACTCTAAAACGTCTGGAAGGATTTGAAAAAAATTTGGCGGCCGATAGCTGAGACCGCTGTTAATGTATAGGATACATATTTTCTTAAGAGGGTTGCCCCCTGCTTTAAAAGTTAAAGTAAATTTTAGTTATAAGCTCAATGAAATTTTTAAATACTGGCATACGTAAGAACGAGATTAAAAATAAAATTTTTAGTAATAGGTTAAATGAAGTACTACAATGTGGTTGGCAAACAAATGAGCCTTAAGAAAGCTTTATTTTGAAAATATTTTGAAGAGAGTTACCATCTGTTTAGAACTCAAGTTCCATTTTTTAAATAACCTAAGAATAACCTAAACAAAGTATTACTATATGGATGTCAAACGAAACACTTATATTTAAGAACGATTTCTTTCGAAAGTATTTTCGAAGAGGAGTGTCACCTTTCTAAAAGTCAAATTCAGTTTACCTAATTAATGTTTTTAAAAATGGTTGTCAGCTGCCAGGCGTTTAAAGGACAAATTAAAATTTATCAAATTGTTTAAGTAAGCTTTATTTATAAAAAAAATTTCTAAAGGGGTTGCCACCTGTTTGAAAGTCGAATTAAATGTAATCAGTTAGATTAATAAAATATTACAATATGCATGTCAAACGAAATAGGTTAAGAAAGCTTAATTTTGAAAAACGTTGCCACCTTTTTAAAAGTAAAATTAAATTTAATGAATTATTACAATATGGTTGTCAAACGACGGCAGCGTTGATCCGAAACAACTCCTTAATACTGAATTATCTCGGGAATTAACTGTAGCTGATCCGGATTAAGTCCTGCAGCTAATTCTCAAAATTGATGCGTATTAGGGGAATTTTCTATTGCGCAAGTAAGCAGACAAAGCAAGCGAGTTTGGCGTTGGCGGAAGCTGAGTGGTGAAAATTGCTAACTATAATTCTAACATTTTTGGTTTTAACTTTTGATTTGGGGTTTTTTTTTTTTTAAATTTAATTTATAAATTTTATTTTACTTTATTTTATATTAATTTCTTTTATTTTATTTTACATTATTTATTTTATCATTAATTAATTAAAATTTATTGAGTTGAATTTAAATAAAAAAGTTTACAAGACCTATAATTATATTAAAAACGAATGGCTTTATTCATAAAAAATATATTAGTATTAAATAACTTTATAAATTTATTTTTTTGAATAAGGCTATACAAGTAATAATTGAATGAATTAAAAAATCAAATGAGGATTCTACTTCACCGTTAATCCGTATTAACGTTGCCGTCTGTATATGCTTTAAGAAATCAGTTATTAAGAGTGTGCTACATGTTTAAAAATAAAATTAAATTAGATGGAAATTTGCAAAAAAACAACATTTTTCGTATTTACAGCAAAGATGCTCCAACCTTCCCGGATTTCAATTAATTTATTTTGATTAAGCTAAACGAAAAATCACAATGAGCTATTGGTTAAAAAAAAGTTTTGGTATAAGCTTTTATTCAGTCACATATTAAAGAAATAAAAATAATGTTAAAAATGTATTTAATATAAAGACGAGCTATGAAATGTAAGTTTTGCTTTATACTGAAATGGCCAATTTAGTTGAAGTTAGAAACATTCATATTGTTCTGGCAACTCTCGAGACTACAAACTACTTTTTTTTTTAATTTTATATTCCATTTGAAGTCATAACTTTACCGTAAACTTAAAGCGGGCTAAGTAGCGGGCAAAAGCTGCTAAACGATATTATTATAAGAAAATAGCTTAAATTAAGTAATAAAAAAATAAATCATTAAATTGGTCTATAATTTTGACACAGGGTGCACCTAAGAAAGGATTGTATCTGTGGATACCTTAGAAACATTAGAAATACGTATTTATACGCTTGTACTTGCATAACTGTATGCTGCTCAACCTGTTCACTTGCGCAAATGAAGCGTCAACCATTTCCATTTTGTCCGACATTTGCCTGGCGCATTTCCTGCCACATTGCAAAAGTATGCAATTTAAAGAAAACTTAGATATTGCGTGTGCATCGTCATAAACTCGTTTGAATACAACGCTTAATTCCTTCCAAAGCGTTTTATAAATACAAACTACACTTATAGTTTCCCATTTGCACAAGTTAAATAGTTCAAAGTACATACTTGCATAGATGAAAATTTATTACATATTTTATGTAGTGGTTGAGTTTCTTACTTCACCATGTTAGTGATTTTAGCTTAAGTGGCAATTGTTGTGAAAATACCATAAAGTTAATTAAATTAATTTATAATTAAGGTAAGTGGTTGCTAGATGCAAAAGTTATTTTTATTAAAATTGGTTTTGGAAATTTTTGTTTTTTGATGTAAGCAGGTTTACGGAAGTTTCGGAATTCTATATGTATGTAAGTCCATAAATTTACGCATAAATACTTATGTTTGTATGTAATAATGAATAAATTGCTTACAACAATAGAGAAGAACTAACGAAATCGGTTAACGTGGTCCAAAGTTTTGCGGTAACATACATAAAAAAAAAAAAATATTCCGACGAATTGATAGCCTTCTCGTTTGCATATTTTTCGGTCCGAAATTGTAAAATTTTTGTCCCTGACGCGCCACGATTTTTGTACAGGTGGGTCAATGTGCCTTGAACACCATTTGTATATATGCAAAAAAATAATTTTATTTATTTTTTAATATTAAAAATTTCTATACTTCAAAGCGTTTATAAAAATATATTTACATATATCCACGGATGATTTTTAATTTTTTTCATCCGTAAGCAAATCTTAAGTACCAGAAAAAGATTCAACCACATCAAAGTACAAGCAATGCGATGTCCAAGTTAGCGTAAGTCCACTGTACATGTCCATATGTATGTATGCCAAAGTTTAAATAAACATACTTATTATTATTATTGTGGCACAAATATGTAATTTTAATACTTGCATTATAGAAATCGACACAGTAGATCAAATGCTTTGCACTAACAAAAAATGTGGGCTTAAATTTTATGTATAGCATAGATAAAAATAGATTTTGTGCCAGTTGCACTAGAAATTTTCTGATTTTCTCGATTTTAGCAAGTAACCTGGTCATTTAAATCGTTAGTTTTGTTTTGAATAACTATTTAATGATAATTACACACATAAGTATTATTAACCCAGGCAGCTGCTCTGTGTGGCGGCAACAATACGCCAGTACGCAAAATGCCCCCGTCGCAAAAGATTTCCCCACATACATACAGCTTATATTTTTCATATTAATGCATTTTTTGAGAAATTGGTATTATTTTTATAGTTTCACTAAATTCAAATAAGTCTCGTTTAATTAAAACAGGTAATTTTTAAGCAAAAAACAAAACCGACTTCAATTCTCATATAAACATTTAAGATTATCGTTAATTTCTTCATGATCAGATGATCGGATTTAAACCAAATTAATAAAGTTATGCGGTAAGATAAATAAAAAAATATATATATGTTCCGACGAATTGATAATCATTCTCCTTTTGTGAAGTCGGTTAAAAACATAATTTCGTTGCACTGAAAAGGATGTTCTGCAAGCGATATTTGCTAAGGGAAAAAATTGAGGCTCTTTGAGATGAAATTGGAAGTTCACGAAAATGTATGTATTGGTCTGTATTCAATACAAGCGGTACCTGCTAAGATACACTTACATATGGGGAAATTCAGCGAAATTCCGACACCACTTAGCTTTGCATCTCCATTTTCTTATATTTTTCATGTTATAGTAGATACCATTTGATTTTTTTAATTTTTTTTGTACAGCCGTTTTTGAGGCATCGATTTTAAAAAAACACATTTTTTTAATTTTTTTAAATTGGCCGATTAAGACTATTTATTTTTTGAAATTTTTAATTTTCAAAGCACTTTTCGAAAATAAATCGAAAAATTTTCAAAACCGTATTTCTAACCCATTTTCAAATGTTTATTATAAAATCTGTATATCCAAAAATTAGCGTTTGAACGATTTTCTTGAAAATTTTTTCTAAAAACTGACGCTTCTTCCAAAACTTTTAAGCCTAATCCAATAATGGGGGAAGAACGAAATATTTTTTTTCGAATTAAAAAAAAATCAGATAATCGATAACACCGTGTTGTTGGGAAATCAACATTTTATATTAAAAATTTGTAAGTGTTATAGACAATTTTTTTATTTTGACATACAGTTTGGAAAATATTTTCGATTTGAATTCCAAAAATATTTTAAGATTGAAAAATTAAGAAAAAAAAAATGGCCCCACTCAGCGCAGGGTTTGCAAAGGTACGACACTTAAAAAAGGAACTTTTTTTTCCAAAAATCCATATCCCGAAAACGACTTGACAAATAAAAAAAAATTGAAATAAATAAAGGGTACTATGGCATAAAAACTTATACAAAACTCGGAGATACAAAGGCCAAATGGTGTCCGATTTTGGCTGGAATGCCTCATATACAGTGGCACAGAGAATGTTTCACAATGCATTACAAATTTTTACTGACATTTTTTCACCTATTTTTTTATAAAAATATAGTTTATACTAAATACAACAACCAAAACCATAAAAATAAAATTCCTAAACTTTGTGCAAAAAACGAAAATTTTAAAAATTGCATTGATTTTGATAATTTGCCATACCAAAAAAAAAAAAATTACCAAACATACTTCGCATGGAAGAAACTGCATGATACTTCAAACTTGCACTTGTAGTTAAATTTAATGTGCATTTGCAAACATGCAAAATTCTGCCTTTTGCGCTAAACTTACAAATTTTGTTTTATATTTTTTGTAGTAGTATAAACTATATTTTTATAAAAACTTAAAGGGAAGAATTACATTGTGAAAAATCCTCTGTGCCAATATTTTTTTCTGGCAGGTACATGTATGTGTACATAATCGAGTATCTACCCCCGCAGCGTTTATCCACCAGAGTTGTAAACACATAGATCTGTGAAGGATACACATAAATCAGTCGTTTAATAAAGTTCAAAATGAAAGGTAAGCAAAAAATCAAAATGAGTAAAATTGAAACTGGAAAGCGGCCGCTTTGGTAACGGTACATGGAAGCTCATTTTTCTCATTACTTTACAAAAGTTTACCTGGACTAGCCATAGCAAAGCATGGCGGCATTGGTATTTTTCATTTGTTTCATTGTACACTTTTGCATGTCAACTCATTTAAGCACATTTTCTGCTTACCTTCGCATGTTGTTACGCGAGTGATTTTGCTATGAGTGCGTACATACATACACACATATACATATGTATATCCATGTATAAAGCAGGTGCACAAATCCGGATTAAATTCAGTTGCGCTCTGCTGTGCATGCCATAGGAAGGAACTGTTGAGCGGGAGGGTTGCCAGCAAGGCCACCACTTGCATCATATGTAGCCCTGTGCGTCTGCGTATGTATGTATGAAAGTAAATATTGATGTTTTTCTGCATGCAGGAATTAAATTCGTCGTAAGCGAATACTTGGCACAGACAACTTATTACTTTCGGCTTATTCGTTGTATGACTTATTTATGAAATTCTTGCGAGAATGATCAATTTCTTAACATGTTCATCTACATGATTCAAAAAATACTATCGTGCTCTTGATGAAATTTGGTTTTAATATTCATTTTAACCAACATAAATCTCAAGATGGTCCTAATTTGCCCACGCTAGTTTACGTAGGTTTTATTATCATTTTTATCCCTTCGATCGTGTTCTACATAACAGCCAATACATATTTTTCCCGCATCAGCCTATCGGTAACCAAGTTTCAAAAGAGACGCCATTGATTAAAACTCTTATTTTCTTATATGAAGCATTTTCCCTCTTTAATTATGTTTAAGTTTTGTCGGAACAAAAAAACTTTAAATACAAATATTACATATTTCTCATTCCATACAATCATGTGTACTAAATATAACTGTAAAAGTTTGTGAGCGAGTGAGATAGTAAGGAAGTGTATGAATATGTTTGTTGCTCCCGCACGCTAGAACGGCTGAACAGATTTTTAATGAAATTTTGAAAATAGATACATATGTAGGTTATAGCCTAAGATATATCTTGAAGAGAGTTGCCACTTTTCGCAAATATGAACATCAATCAATTAATAAGTCGATTAAAATACTAAACAATGTAAGTGTCGAACAAAAGGAGCTTCAAAACGACTTATTTAGTAAATACCTTTCTTTAAAGGAGGTTGCCACCTATAAAAATGTTAAAAGTGGTGACTAAGTTAAGCAGACATCACAAAAATGTGTGTATGAAACGAAAGCTGTTCAAGATTTCTTACGAAAATATTCTTTAGGAAGGTTGCCTCCTGTTCTAAATCTAAAATCACTTTAATTAATTAGTCGAACTAATTGAATGGAAGGGGTTTAGTAGGCGGCATACACGGTGCGTCTGACTTCCGAGTCGGTTTGGATGTGTTAGTCAAAATAAATATTTGTTCGTTACACCGACATGACTCCGGCATGACTCTGAATCACTCAAATGTGTGTAGTCGGAAGACGAGTCAACACGTACACAGATGACTCGCGAGTCAGACGCACCGTTTATGGAGCCTTTAAGAAAGTTTTACTTCAAAAATACTTATAAAGGAGGCTTTGTTCAGAAAATATTTTTAAATAGGGTTGTCACCGGTAAAAGTCAATTTAAATTCAATCAATAGGTTAAATGAAACATTACAAAATGATGCCAAGTCCAACAAAATATGGTGACGAAAGCTTTATTTCGAAAATATTTTTTTAAAGGCTTATTTCGGTGAAATAATTTATTTCCTTTTTTGGTTACATTTGTAATCGTAACGTAAAACCGAACCTCACGGGGACGGAGCTATTATTCCAAATTCTTCGGCTCCATCGTAAAAAAATTTCACCTTCATTACCAACAATACGCCTATACTTCATTTTCACCGACAGTAGGTATACATATGTATACATATGAAAGTGTGTAAATACTAAGTGTGTACACTGATCTAGGCAAATTTAATGAGAAAAAGAAAAGTGTTCTACATATTGTAGCATTTCTGCTACTTCTGCCAGATTATGCGTTACTTAATTTTGGTTAGTTCCAGTCAACAAATGTCTACTTCAACACAATGGCCAAGAGCTCATTTAACATCATTAATTGCCAATAAAGTTCACAATTTGTTACACTTAATACCCAACATAGTAGTTGGATACGTTTGCGCTCATCTGTGTACCCGCAGATACTCCTGTCTATGCTTAAAAGAAAATTCGTAAGCAGAGCTGCGGTCATCACTGCGTATACGTAATTTGTTATGGAGGTACTAAAAATGTGTGATGAGGAAGAAGAAACTGTATATAAATATGTATATACATGTGTATTTGTATGGTACAATAAATACAAAATGAGTAAACTAAATATTTTTTGCAGAAGGCAAGCGCTTAGCAGGCAAATTTTGAATGTGTAGATCAAATATTCTGAGATGGAACCTTAGGACTTGTGTCTCGAAAATTATTTTAGTCACAGGTTTCATTATCTAGGATTATGTAAAGAATCCCAGCTCCTTCACCAAAGATGATATGAACAAGGTAATCGTTTTCGAGAAGAAATTTAAAATAAAGCTCTCAAGGAGGGGCATGCCAGGCAAGAAACCTTATGATTAAAGGCCTTGAACAGATACAGGCTTCTAATTAATCTCCCTACAATTAATTGAGAATCATCACAGGCATCCTTACAAAGCCTTGCTGACAAAGGAGCTACCTAAATTAGCTACGAATCTGATCAAATGATCTCTGTCTGCCAAAGAGACACCATTGTACCTACTCTTTGAGTCTAGGTTGACCTCCTCCTTTTTTGGAAGTCGGTTAAAAATACACTCGATTTTCGAAATCAGAAGGCGATTCAACATGGGAAATGGATAGGGGCATGCGTGGAACAAAACAAATACAAATTTGTGATCCAGTGTTATTTTCCGATAAATCAGGCAAAAATGTGCGGACAGTATTGTACAGATTAGTGATGTTAATTTTTTTGCTTTTTACGATCCCGGGATTTTGGAGATGTCGTTATCACAATCCCGGGATTTAGATATTCATTACTTTTCAACAACCTAAATCGAAAGCAATTGCTTCTTCTATAGTGTTGGAGAAGTTCTCCTACCATAAAATAAATAATAAATAAATGAGTTTGAAACCTAATTTTTTATTTAAAGTGACGATTTTATTTTTCCTCTCTGATGTCAGGATTTATTTTAAATGACTTTGTAATTTCAAAGGTATGATTAATTCCAAAAGTTATTTAAAAATTCAATGCAATGTAGAATAAAAATATGAGTACCAAATCAAAAAGGAAATTTCTTTAGAATTAGAAAAAAAAAAATAAAATTTTTTGATTCTCAAGAACGAATAGGTAATTTTTTATGCTGATAAAGTTGGAAGGACGAAATTCGAGGATGTTATCGTTTTTATAACTCCTTAAAATATAATTTTTCCAAAAATAAATATTGCGAAATTTCAAGGATATAATTTTCAGGGGACATTTTCAATACTTACCCGCCGTTATGCATCAAAAACTTGAAACTGTTTAAGTTCTACAGAATTTTCCATTTAATCTGGTACCTATAATTTTTCTTTAAGCATATTTCACTGAATTTTTTTAACAATTTTTGAATAACTGACGTCAGAGTGAAAAACTAAAAACGCAATTTTACTATATTTGGCCCATGGTCTCGCGAATATATTGATTTTTGTGTGTAAAATTTACTATCGCTCGCTGTTATGTGTACATCGAGCTAGACATTTATAAAAAATATTAATCATTAAAAAAAAAAGAAATATAGCCAATACTGGTCAAGAAAAGGAGTTTCTATTATTGCCATCAGTGCAAATTACAAATCCCGAAAATCCCGGGATTATTTCCTAAGAATCCCGGGGTTTTAGGAAGCTGAAAAAGTTCGGGATCCCGGGATTAACACACCTAACAACAAGTCAAAGCAGCACCACAACACAAGCCTTAAGGCTTTTCTGCACTTAAGCTTACACTGGCCATTCCTATGTGCTTTTGCTCGCTGGCTTAACCTTCAAATGTCAACACTTTACCTCTGGGCTGAAAAACTTATTTGTGTAAACTTGTTAACGCCGGCTAAGAGCTGCTGCTTTGCTTGTTGCTGCTGATGCTGCAAATGATGATAAAATATTATTTTCTCATTATTATAATAGTAACTACTTACAATACATACATATACATATATATGTATACACTACCAGTATAATAGGAGCAACTATTTACGTTTTGTTGCTGTTGGTTTGTAAAGGAAAGAATTTACCGCTATTCGCTGCACACACCTCACCATTAGTATGGACATTAGCTATTGTTGTTATATAATTTTCCACTCGAACAACTAGTATGTATGTATGTATATTGAGCGGGCGTAGTGAAGAGCAATTCTAAAGGCGATGGAATTATGCTTGACCTTGCACTTTTCGCACAAACAATAAAAAAGAAGCCAACAATAACGGCCGCAGAATCACTTTGATTGCCAACAAAAACGCAGCGTTCAGTGGAGTGGGTTGGTGATGATGGCGGTGGTGTTTGCGAGCATTAAAAGTGTCATCGTCAGCGCTAATGCAAGTTTTGTTGTGGCACTTATTGCTTTGAATGTATAAGTACATACATATGCACTATCTACGTACATACTACATACATATGTACATTTCTATTGATAGTGTGTAAATATTTTCCTTTTATCCGCCAACCCACGCAACAGTTGACAGCGTAATCAGGCGATCGGGTTGATAGTTGACTTATGTAATTTTAATTTTTCATTTTCAAACATTTCATTATTCACCTCTTGAAAAGTAGGTCACGAGCGGCTTAAGCAGTGACTTTGAAATTTTGCTAAGTCGCAAGGACATGCCAAAAGCTTGTGAGGCCTTTTGTGCTCTGTAAATAACAAATTGCTTTTGGATGCATTAATTCAAAAAAAAAAAACACCTAAAATATAATTGTTCTCATTTTTGCTAAATTTTTGTTGATGCACGCCAACAAGCTGGCGTGGGTTTGTCTTCAATTATTAATGGCCATTGTATTCTAGAATGAGGTTTTACCTTTTTTACGAAGTGACAAAGATTTGTATATTTATATGAGCACAAGAAAATAGCAGCTTCCCCAATCCCAACTTCTGAGTTATTACGATTTTAATAGTTGAAGAATTCATATTCCGTAATGTGATAAATGCCGTATTGTGATATCGAATTTTTGGAGAATAATAGGAAAATAACTATTTATGTGGACCAAAGCGCATTACTTAGCCATGCGTAGTGTCTATAATCTGCGCATTTCCTATGTTCGCCAAAAATTAAATTTGTAAATACTAAATATTTAGAAATATTTCAATGTAACTAAGGTCGCCAGCAGCCATGTAAGCAAACACAAATTCATACATATGTTTGTACATTAGAGCGTACCACCTTACAAGCAAGCAAAAAAGTTCGAAAAAAATGGGTTTCGCCGAACCTAGGGGTCCTTTTTACCTTTTTCGGTCACACCACCTACATTCGGCAATAAAAAAGTTTTCAAATAGTAATTTTTGGAGAGCTTTAATTTACTGACATATGGGTGGTAAGTTAACTTTAAAACCTAGAAAGTAGCTCCTCGAGACAAGAACATCAATGTATCATACTGTAAATGCCAAAGATATGACGAAGAATGCGACCCCTAGGTTCAAAAAAAAATTTTAATTTTTTTCGAAGTTGCCGTGCAAAACAAACTTTCGAATCAGCGGTGTTCGGCGATTTTTTATTTTTTTTTTTGGAACGGTCTAATGTGCATATGTACATGTACACTCATATAAAATAATAGATTTTATTCATTGTTATACTACGTAAGCGTACCAGCTCCTATATTTACATACAAACTACATACCGCAACATTTATTATTCAACATTCAACACATAAAATTTGCTCTTAATTTCCATTTAAATGAATTGAATGACTCTTAATTCATGCCGTTTAGCCAATCTCTCGTTTATTCCATTTGCATTAGTAAGCAAATATAAATGCATACGCGTGTAAACGCTGTGAGGAAACGCACTAGTGCCGAATTGGTTCAGTACTGGAGAATTTAGAACAGCAACTGGCAAATTTTATATTCTGATTTCCTACGAAGTGTCAGTTGCCACTACTGCTTGCCTTTTTCGATAGTTCCGAACCATTTCTAAAATCTACAGACGAAAAAAGTTATATGATTTTTACAAAAAGAGTCTTTTTGGTTTTCACATGGTAGCGGTTTTAAATTATTTTCAAAGAATCGTGTGTTTTTTTTTTTAATTTGAAGTAAAATTTTTTTGAATGAATGCAATTCAAACTGAGCATTTGAAAACACGTTTACTACCTATGGCTGTAGACGTGGTTGTCGTTATTGATTGGATTCCAGATGGTCCCAAGATGTTTTGTATTACCAAAGTATGAAAAAGCATCCGCGAAGTGCAGAATGAAGCGTATTTGAATTAAAAAAAAGTCAAATAAATAGCTATTTAAAGTAAACAAACACTCCGTTGCATGTCTTTTTCTATAGTTCCGAACCAATTTGTCACGTTAGATATTTACAGATTTCTAATGGCAATTTGTTTACAAGCTTTATTTAACTTGCTCTGTGTGTAAGTATGTTTCTTTGGGGAAAATCTGGAAATGAACTTTTGACCAACTTCCCGATGACTTAGAGACTTGAAACTTCACAGTTGGCTAAGAACCCTATGACAATGCATATAATTTACATGAAAAGGAATATCTCCACAAAAAAGTTTACCGATAGGTGGCGCATGAGTCGAGATATTTGGTAAACCAGTATTAATGGTTATCAGTATGTTAATGGTAATGGTAATGGTAAAGGTAATGGTAATCGTAATTTTAATTGTACTGGTAGTCGCCGTTTTCGTATTTACCTTCGTATTCGTGTTAGCATTTGCATTCGGGTTCGTATTTGTCTTGGCTTCGTATTCGATCTCTAATACTGTCGCCTCATTCATATTCGCTTCTTCTTCGTTTTCGTTTGTATTCATTATTATCCTCGTCTCCTGCTTGTTAATAGTCCTCTTCTACGTCTTCGTTTTCGTAATCGCTTCCGTCACAGTCTTCCTTTTGGGGTTGGTTATCGCATTCGTATCGTAACCCTTACGTCTTCGTCGTCATATTCGTATTTGTCTTCGTCTTCGTAAACATAATAGTTTTCGTTTTGGTGTTCGTTTTCGTACTTGTGATCGGTGTCGCATACATGTGCGCTTTTGTGTTCGTCCTTGTATCCATCTTCGTTTCTGGTCGTTTTCGGCTTCGCTGTCGGCCTTGTACATTTAATGAGATTTATTTGACTAGCTCGCTAACGTTCTTTAAAGAATACACCTGAAGGCACATTTGCTTTCTAGGCAAAGATTGTAAATCAAAAATTAAATTTAACTTTCCAAGCAAAACCAAAAACTTTAAAAATTACTTTTATTTTTTAAGCAAAACATAAAACTCAAAAAATGTATTTTTATTTTTTCAGCAAAAAAAATAATAATCAAAAAATAATTCACTAAATAATAATTAAAAAGTAAGTTTTTTAATAAAAGTTACACCTGTTTTCCATAAAAATTAGTATCCTTCATCTTTACTTGCATGCCCCACGAGTTAAATAGACAACTGACAATCTGACTGGCAAAAGAAAGCCTACTGTGTTGCACAATAACTTCGAATTGAAGTCATTCAAATTTCAAACTGCAAGTAAAATTTCTAGCACGCACCACCATCGCATTATGCCGGCATACCGAAATCAAACACCTCCATCCACACCCGAACACCTGCCAACTATTCATCCCATTGACGATTCAAAGAAATAAACAAGCGAACGAAAAACAGATCGCTTTGAATCGCCTGCTGCGACCACCACCAACGTTGGTTTTGTATTGCGTTTGAAAATGCGGAATTTAAGTGCAGCTGACACAAATTTTCATCTCATTGCAGTGCAACCAAGCTGAGGATTTTCACTTTTCATTCACCAACTACTTTATTTCTATGCGATTTTCTCCCCCTTTTCTCTGGACGTCTTATTCACCTACCATCGGGCGACTGGTTCACTTTCTCTACTCTCCTCTCGCTTTCTAATTCTGTGCTTAACGCATTCCATTGAACTACTAAAGACTTTTCATTGCAATCCTCATTGCTTGCAACTGGAAATGTAGTCAAACGACATACGTACATACATACATATTTACAGTAAGAAAATGCTGTGACGCAATGTACATAGTTGCAGTGGCTGAGTTTCTAAGGCGAAACCATTTGCTGGGCAAGTACCTTGGGCTTGGTGACGACGGTATATACAGATATAGTCAGCAAGACTGTAGAAAATTGCAACTCGAATTCTTCGCAAGCATAATTTTAATTTTCTGTCGTGGTATTCTTGCTATTAATTCACTAATTAAATGAAAATTACAAATAAATTCGCAATAGTGTTTTTTTAATCTAAATAAATATGTACATATGTATTTAAGTAACTGAAAATGTACAATGTTCAAGTGAATCTAATTTTGAGTATCCAGTAGGTATTACTGATAAATAAGTAGTAACTTACATATACATACATATATGTATATTGCAGGTACAACAGTGGGCTTCAAATGTCTGTACTGGGAATCGCTCTCGTCGATACTTCGATGCAAACCGCTTGCTTGTTTCTTCCCTTCGGTTTTGAAATCACTGATATGTAATTTTTTAAAGCCAGGGGTGCAACAGAAAACGGCCGTTCTTCTGGGTACGGGACTTACGGTGCATCATCGTTCGCGTAAACTGGGTCACGCCAAAAAGTTAGGAAGCTTTAGTGGCGCCACTTCGCCATAATAGGTTAAAGGGTACCGAAGTCTTTAACGCCGGCACAGTAAAACTTCAGATTACACCCCTTCTTTCAACACTACCAAGGAAAATTAACATCACGCCATCCAAAAATGTGATGGACCTTTCTGTGACAAAACTGGATATCTTGACAAAGACAAAAGAAGGCGAGAAACATGTGAAATTTTAAAGATTTTCCGCTAGGGAATTCAGGGAAAATAGTCTCGTTGCTAGAGCTGCTGCTTTGATTCGCCGTTGCACAGAGATGTAAAAACCTCTCATGAGTGACTGCAAGAATTAGAGTGTTGGAATTTTCTTTCCCTCTTCCGCCTTTCATTTGTGTACCGAAAGCAAAAACAAAATACATTTCGTTCTTTTTTGTAGTACCGCCTCACAGTGTTTCGACTATATGGAGGCAGGTGGAAATAATATTAAACCTGCACCCATTTCACTGAAATTTGATATGTGCTCTAGTTTTACTTAGAAATAGGGAATTACGAAATTGGTTAATGATGGCATAATTGCCACGCCTTCTACTCTTGTGGGCGGAAATATTAAACTTCATCCGATTTCGATGAAATTAAGTTTGTGGTCTCTCCTTTATTAGGAAAACCATAATATAAAATATGGGGAAGATTGGATCACTATAACGTCCAAAACTCACAAAAAATGTGGGCCCAGTCGTTAAATGTGATGGAATTCTGGTTAATTTTTTCCTGCTTTTCACTCCCAAAAAACAAAGGTTATACTATAAAATGACTTAGGTTTAAATACTCACCTTTTTCCCAATGTTTGGTGAGAGTTTTTCATTGTTCGAAACATTTCTTTTTGCGAAATTATGCACAAAGAAGCTGAAAATCAAAAATTACATATATTTGCAAAGTCACGCGCAAAGATCAAATTATATATTCCAAAACTACATAAAATTCTCTAAAACATTCATCTAATTTCCAGACCTGACGGACCGGTACTCACACTTTTTTTACTAATAATCTTTAGCATCTAAATTTAAAGTAAATTTTTTGGTAAGAAAATAGGAAAGCACCAAGTAAATGATAAATACCTTCACCTGAATATTCCACGATATTTAAATAATTGATTACAGTTGAAAAATAAACATTTTCTTTAATGGGTTAATCGTCAAAGGCAACCTAACTGATTACTCGGTATCGCGCCGATTCTAGTGTTTCTTTGCAAATGTATCGTTCTTGAAGAACGGGGGTGAGTAAATAATGTGAAATGTGCTATTTGTGACTTTTACTTTTCCCTCCCTAAGTTCAACCGGTTTTTTTTTTTGTCAACTGTCACCATGCCTTTTTTGTATCTGCCCCCATATAGTCGAAACACTGTGCGCCTTGAGTTCGCCTTGTCTCGTTGCATATAAAATTACTTTGGCTCAAGGCATATTGAACAGGTAGTATCATTAGATCAGCTGATATGTTTTTCTTGTTTTTAGTTATTTGGTCTCTAATATTTTTTGTAAATTTTTCACAAAAATTCTAAATTGCCAAAATGAATTTTTTTTGTAATTTTTTTCACAAACCAAAGCGATTTGAAACCATATTTTGGAACGTGGGCCTAACTCATGGGCATAAATGCTGACTATTGTGCAATATATATACATATTATAATTTTGAATTGTTTTCCTTTTTTGACTTAAAAACAGTTTGCAATGAATTTCTGTAAAGCCAGAAAAAAATTCCGAAAATTCTAAATTTATTTTTCGAGGGCCATTTTAAAGGTCTGGTCGATGTGCACATATGTGTGCTCGTTCTCGAGATATAAGCGTTTGTTACAAAAAAGTAAATTTTCCACACTGTGCGACTCCTTCTACGGTCGCCATATAAACGAGCGCAAATTGTTCAATTGCTAATCCACAAATGCACCATATGCCAAGTATTCACCATACCCCAAACATAATCATAGAAACGAGTATAGCTCTGTTGGAAGATGACGGACCGCATACGATGAAACAATGAGCTCCAACGGTATATGTAGAAATAGTCCAACAAATTTAAATACACCGCCTCCTTTACGTAGCACATTGTTGTATGTAGGGGAAAAAGAACAAAATAAAATATCTCGAGGAAGAGAAGAGAAAGCGAAGTTAATGTAACCGTACTTAATAGCTTTTGAGATAGAATATTCAAGAAAAAGGGTCTCATGGTAGAAAAGAATTATGAACATTGAGATATAAAATTACCTACAAACATAGAAGGTTTTAGTTTTTTTTTGACATGACAACGGTCTGAAATGTATTTTTTAAAAGGTTTAAACTCACATTCTTGCTGTTATTGCGTCAAGTAATCCACTTCCATGTTTGCAAAAACGCATTTAAATTTTTTTAGATTCATTAAAGCAATTTTTAGGTTAAAAAGACAACCAATCAAAAATTTTTCTTTGAAGGTCATTTTAAAGATCTGATTGAATGACGTTCAAAAGTAACATTACTTAAAAAAAAAAAATTATGGTTTTTGAGATCATGGAAAGGATTCCTTGACAGACGAACAGCAAAAATATATGTATGTTTAAAAATTTTTCAAAGGTACATTGCAGACCGCTTTCAGACAAATAAATTAAAACTTTCACTACTTGAAGGTCATTTAAAAAAGTCAAAGAAAATCCTCTTTCTGAATTCCTTTTCTCAAAAGCTTTTAAATACCGTTACATTTATTTCGCTATCTCTTCTCGTTACCGAAATATTTAGGTAATTAAGAAAGCCTCCTTTGCGATGGAGTGACCAGATAGATTAGGGCCTGGCCTCATTTGGCATTTTCAATTGACATAGAAAATAACTGGGCAGGCATGTTTTATGGTACTCGCCCAAAAGCGCTTAGCTGGTTACAGCGCCGGACAAGAAATGTAAGCATATTTAAATGAAATTCTTTTACTTTTAATTGCATACATACTCTGCTTGCTCTCTCCCCTCTCTCAACTTAACTCTCATTTTACATTACGCGGTTATTGTCCTGTTTCAGCTTTTTCGCTTTCCGCTATTTAAATAAAAAATGTTAAATTTCCACTTTGATTGCATTTTATTTTTATGTAGCATCCACATCTGTTTGTCGGCGCGCATTGTCTCCTCGTTGCAGGCTATTTATTTCACCAAGCGCGCGCGCGCGCTACCTTTTGTTTTATTTAACTTTATTGCATTGCAGTGCTTTACGCTGCCTGCCACATGGTTCGGGCAATATTGCATTTCGCCCCTACACAAGTATGTAACTATGTGGCGCATTCAATTGCCTCCCGCCCGTGCGCGTCGACGCGTCACCGCGTTGTAATTACGGGCGCGTGAACAAATGTGGCCTTTTTATTGTTACATATTTTTGTTATTGTTGTTTTGACCATTTATTTATCTTGTGTTGTTTGTCATATTGGTTGTTTTTATGCTAGTTTTTGTTGTTGTATTATTGTTGCAGTGGCTATTAGCTCCGTTGCATTTGCGGCACCATGGTGGCGTTAATAAATGAATGCTTACGCAATTGATTGCCATTGCCTCGCATTGCATTCGCCCACCGTTGCAGATGTATTTTTATGTTGGTTTTGCTATTTTATTTTGTTTTTTTTCGTTTGTTTTTTTTTTTGTTTTTGTGAGCTGTAATTTTGCGCTCGTGCTTCAGTCTGAATGTGTGTGAAGTGCGGCAAACATACAGACATACATACATACCATACCACACTCTCTCAATCCACAGCGTTGGCCAAGCGCATAAATTATGTAGCCTTGCAAGTTGTATTCGTTGTAAGTTCACATCATTTGCGGTTTTGTTCGCATTGCGGTTGCGCTTTTTAATGGATTTGCAAAAATGTTGTTTACGCCAAAAGCAGCATCGCCACTCCGGCGGCCACCATCACTTTGCTAACGGCACACCTACCTGCCAATTCACGTCAACGCCTTCTTACCGGCTTTATATTGCTCGCTTTGCAAATTTTACTTTGCAATTCCTTAAACCTTTTACAAATTTTGTTCTTTTCGTGCTTCGTGTTTCGCCGTTCACCTCTTTGCCCGCTCGACTATCTCGGTCGTCTCTTTGGTCCTTTTATTCTTTACTGCTTTACTCCTTTGCCTTTATTAAACCAATTCACGCATACAAAGTGCTGTAGCCTCAAGGCCAGATTAAATCAAAGAGCCGTGAGCGCATTTAAATAAAAATGCGCAATTATATTGCTTGCTCATGTACATACATACACATATACCCTTGGTTTAATAGTAGTTCAATATATGCGCGGTTGAAGCGGAGATTGCTTTTGCATATTAAACTTCCGCTTATTGGTGCATTTTGTTGAGAGGATACTTTCAAGGGCATCTTATTTTAAGTAGCCTTTAAGTAAGATTGTAAGCCCTATACGTTAGTTACTCGGATAAGATATATGTAAATAGCATGCCAATTAAGTGCTCATAAGGGGTTGATTCTCTGTGAGGGTAGCCGATTAAATGAATCTAAATACGAAACATCGTGGCGTGGGTTACTGGCGAATACCATACTTCAACTTGATGCCTGGAACCGTGTCGAAATATTGACTAAGAACTGCCACCTCCTAATTCAGGGTGTTATGCGAAACCGTTCCCCCGAAACGGTTGAAGCCAGGCGCGAAGTAACCGGCTCTATTTGAACAGCGCCTTCTCGATGGCGGGCCGCATGGAGGAGTAACGGTGACCTTACCGTTATAAAAGGTGCTTGCGCGGCGAATAATATTTATTTTTGGACCTCTAGGCTTACCATGTCGAGCATGCGGTAGTACGAACAAGGTGAAGATAACCAAAAAAAGACACTAATACAAAAACCATGAAGGAAAAACCGCCACAACAACATCAGCGACACCAACAACCAGCATTGCAATAACGTAGCAAGATCCGAACGCGGAGGCAGCTTTTCGAGTGTCTTGGCAGCGTCGATGACAGGCCATCCATCTGCAAAGGAGTGCTCTATGAGAAGCGCCTTCGGGAGTCCAGAACTAGCGAACAAGTTTGAGTAGATACCCACAGCCGAGCGTGATCGGCAGCAGGATATATCCGGTAACTCTGCTTTCGGGCACTCAAAGAGTGAAAGCATTCTAGCGATAAACACCACCCAATAAAAGGCATCGCTCCAAGGTTCAGGTCGTCGTGCGGGCAACAAAGGTTTCCAAGCTCCTCAGAGTCATAAACCTTGCGTTACTGCGCATGGTGGGCAGTCCGCATACTTTTCCGGGTCAGTATGGTATACTGTATGATGAACATTGAGCAGGTTCAGAGGTCCTGAGGTCAAATGAAATGGAGTAAACCTATTAGATAATGTGCCCACTATACAGGAGCTGTTACAAGAAATAGATATGAGGAAACCCACAGCCAGTGTAGTGCTTAGAAATTACGTTGATTATCTTTGCATTACCGAGTTTCTAACGCAGGGATTCGGTAGCAATTCCGATGATGCTGAAAGTTGGTGGCAGGAAATTATTTAGCCGTAGTCACTAAAGCCAAGCAGCCGAGTACCATACGCAAGTATATATATTTTCCGTTAGTCTAGTTAAAGATTCGATAAACAGATTTGGACTGTACTTGGCCGAACAAAAGACGGAAACAGTTGTCATTTGAAGCCAGAAAAAAATTCAGAAAATACGGATAGAGAACAATGTTCTCATTCTTAAACCTCTCATAAAATTCCTAGCATGAATTATGGCTAAGGGATGGAACAACACCACCGATCGATTTTAGCAAATTTGGTCCAAATGGAAATACTTTATAGTGCTCTTATTTGGTTGAAGGGAAAGGAATGTTCACAAAATTCTCCGCCAGTTGGCAAAAGAAGCAACCATATTGTCAGGAACAGCGAGTCATTTAATTCAATTTAAGTTTATCTCCTTTTATTTTATTTTATATGATTTCGTTTAATATCATTTCGCCTTGTTTGATTGCGTATGGTTTGATTTCGTTGGATTTCATTTCACCTTATTTCAATTCTTAATTGCGTCATTTTTTTTTTTTAAATTTCATTTATTCTTACCTCATTTTCGATTTAATTCCATTCCATTTGAATTTTTTTCATCAACTTTAATATGTAACACCGTGCGACAAAACCCAAACATTTTGAAAACACACAAAAAATCAATATATTCACAAAACTAAGAGCCAATTATAGTATAACTGCGTTTTTAATTTTTCTCTCTGACGTCTGGAATTTTTTTTTAAGGACTTTGAAATTTCCAGGATATGATTGAATAAAAAAATTATTTAAAGGATTTAGTGCATTGTAGAGTTACAATATGGATACCAGTTAAAAGGAAAAATTCTGTAGAATAAAAAAAAAAAAATTACTTTAATTTTATTTTTTTTTTAGTTTTATTTATTTTTTTATAATAAAATATTTGAATTTATTTCGGTTTTCATTTCGCTTAGTTTTCTATTCTATTTTGACCCGACTTCAAAAGAAGGAGGAGGTTATCAATTCATCGGAATCATTTTTATTTATTTTTTATCTATGTTACCGCATAACACTGGACCACGTTAACCGATTTTTATAATTTCGTAAAGGAAAGGTAGTACCTCAGAATTAACGGTACACTTGAAGTTTTATACGAGAATTGAAGTCGGTTTTGTTTTTTGATTAAAAATTACTTTTTTACTTCATTTCATTTCTGCTTGTTATTATTTGATTTTTTTTTTTATATTTAGTATATTTTGTTATTTTATTTCATTTTGTTTTATTTTATTTAACTTTTTTATTTTTTTATTTCACTTCCTTGTGTTTCACTAATTTAATTTAATTTAAATTTCCATTTGTCAGTTCATTTCATTCCAACTAATTTCTTTTAATTTTTTATTTCTTTCATTTCGTTCTCAATTTCATTTTGAATTTAATTTAATTTCATTTCATTTCACTTCCTTCCACTTTGTTCTATTTAATTTAAATTAATTTCCTTTCGTTTAAATTAATTTCCTTTCGTTTCATTCTTAATTTAACATTTCATTTCATTGGTTTTTATTTCATTTCTTATGAGCCTTTACGACCTACTCGTAACATCCAATCGACCACCACACAAAATTCGTTCCAACCAGTAATTAACAAAACAGTCAAAACACTTCAGCATTGTTGACGTACTTTCTGGTAATTCCCAAGAGAAGTACTAACACTTTCGTTTCTAATTTTATGGCAACCACTAATTCTCAATTTCTACATATGTACCTGTGTATGTACATTGGGATGCCCCACGAAAATAGTTGCGGAGTTTCTACCGGAATAATAAAGTATAATAATAAATAATAAAGGACCGATAGAAAACTACCTCCAAAAATCTAGCAGTTTTGATTTCAATTGAAAAGTTTTAAAACGTTTTTATGCAATCCTTTCAAACTCACTTAAACTCTTCTGTCAGCTCAGCCCATTTTTTGGATGTATCCTTCTTAAACTAATTTTATTTACAAAAACTTTTTTTTTTAAATTTTGGAGGTATTTTTAAATTGCTTCATCTCACATACATAAATCATAATGTTTTTCCGACATACTTTGGCGGAAGTCTTAAAGTGCAATAAATTTTATAATTTTAATGGTTAAAGATTACTGATTTTTTCTGTGTATAGAGAGTGATGCACCCTAATGTTTTTTTTTTACGAGTTGTTATCATCGAAAGCCCATGCCCGTTAGTGTGAGACTTTATCGCCAACTAAACCTTCTACTGTCCAAGTACCGATCCCTCCGGTACCACCGTCAGGTATTTCATCGGGAGGGGGTTGCACTCAGTCCTGGGCTACACCTGTGTAGTAGGTTTTTCCATGTCTTGTATAAAATGAAAGAACTTTTTTAAACTATTTATTTATCGCTTGGATACAGATTCACCCTAATGTGCATATACATATCTATAGTATGTATATGAATGTACATATATACACCCGCAAGAGTCAGAAAGTGTTCGAAATGTGAAGAAAAAATACACAAGTACGAACGAGAGCGAAGCGAAATGCCACAGATTAGAAAAATGATGTCAATTTTTGAAAGCGGCTTACGTCAGCACCTTTAGATTGCCTTTTGTGCTGTCAAAGAGACCACCACGACCACCACCACCACCACCTCCGAACAAAGCAACCCAAGGAGCCAGCTGTTGCAAACGGCAAAGCTTATTATGAATCCTTTAGCGACATTAGCTGGCGCTGCCGCAGTACTGATAGAACACACACACACACACATAAATATCTACGTATATACTATGTGCATAAGTATGTATGTATTTCAGTATGAAGATGCACTCTCAATATTTGACCCAAAATGATGTCGAACGTGTAGCAATTCGTTGATGAATAGTAGCTACGACGAAGCTTCGATAATGCCATCAAATGCGGGTCTTAAGTGCGTGGCGGGAGTACCACTCAAAAAGTGGCTACTCGTCGTCGCTGCACCAAAAAATTGCAGAGCTCAACAAAAATGACAAGTGTTTCCGTTACTATCTACGGGGGTGATGCTGGCTGGCTCTATGGCTTGCTGGCTGTTGATTTCGTACGTAGCGCAGCGACATAAGATGACATCAAATTTTATAAATGCAACTCAATGAAAGTGCAACAAATAGAAGCACTTTGACGTCGACAGCAATGGCGAAGGAGGCGGTAATATTGCCAGAAGCTATTATAAATGTGGAAGATATAGTCTCTGTGGTGGCATGCGGCATTCCAACAGGCATCAAATATTTGCTTAGAGGAAAATCATTTTGTATTACCAGCAGCACACGCTTCACCACCTGACGCTTGCAACATTGTCGGACGATTGAAAGTGAAGTGAAAGTGAGCGCAGCAGCAGCACGGATTCTTCAACTAGCAGAAATGAAGTAATCAGCTAAAAATTTATTCGCTACGAATGGAATGAGGCTGTATTTTTTATTCTTTTTTCCTTAATTTTTTTTTTACACATCTTACTTTGGTGTTAAGTGTGCTATCTATTGGCTTGAGTGCAGTGCTTAAATTTCTCATTCACTCGTTAGAATGGCTTACGCCATTGCTGAGTACGCAATCGATGTCAAGTGTGTAAAGAAAAAGTTAAGTCACTAAATTCGCAAGTCAACGTCACTTCAAGTGGAAACGAATAACATATTGTGAGAAATGTTCTAGCAGTGGGGGTGGCTGTACTGAAGAAGATGTTGAAATACTTAGGTGAAATACGGATCGCAGTCCTTTATTTTACACTTGGCGAATTAATTGACAAAGAAATACTAAATTCAGTAATTCTTAATTGCACACTTGCGATGACAACCAAATTTAAAATAGCATTCAGTTTTGAAGATTAAACAATTAAATAATTTTTTTTTTGAGACAAGCAGGTAAATCCAACAAACAAACTTTCGGCTTAAATTTCGTTTTTGATTTTTCGAACTTTTTTGCGATTTGCAGTTACCCTATCGTTTCCTCTAATTCCAGACTTTAGTAGGGAGAAAGGCGGGGTGGTTGAGCACGATTAAGCTTTTGTATTAAGACTAGCCGGCCACGCATGCGCGAGGCTTCGCCTTTCACTTGATCTGATGTATTTATATAATGAAAATGTGATTATTTTGAAATAGGTGGCAACCCCACTCAAAAAAAGATCGGGATACCATATGTTTCACTTGGTATCTCACTTTTTTGTCCAACGACCGGTGAAGATCTTATAATTTAAAAAAAGTGGTAACCCTACTCAAAAAATAACATATTACTGAACATCTAGAGGCCAAGCGCTTTCATTTGACACCAAATTTTTTGTAATTCGACGCAAGAAATTTATAAGTTTTTATACAAGGGTGGCAACCCTGTAGAAATGCACTAAAGATAATATCTCTATCGATACAGAATATATAAAAAAATATCATCCAAATCCGTTCAGTAGCTTTCGAGATTAGCGTGGTCAAAAGATCTGGGCTTTGATATAATAATTTTAAATAGCTGGCAACCCTACTAAAGAAAATTAAAGTTTTTGTACATGCGAAGGACACGCACTTTCATTTTGGTATCTAACTTTTTTATCCAACGAACGGTGAAGATCTTATGGTTTTTAAACAGGTGGCAACCTTACTCAGAAAAATAATACAATACTACACATGTAGAGGCCAAGTCTTTTCATTTGACAGTGACGGTGCAGAACAGATGCCTACGCTTATTAGGATTGAATGTAGTAATTTTCTTTACAGGTGGCAACCCTATTTAAAAAACAAGACATTTGTACTTTTATAGAGGCCAATCGCTTTCATTTGACACCCGTTTTTTTTGTAATCCAACGAATGGTGCGGATCTTATAGCTTTTAGTCAGGTGGCAACCCTATTAAAATTCTAAGTAAAAAAGGTCACTCTCCTATCGATAAAGAGTATATGAGATTACCGCGTACAAAGAAGACTTTCCTTTATACTATGTATAGATTTAGATTAAGATTAGGATTGAGATTAAGATTGAGATTAAGATTAAGAATATGATTAAGATTAAGGTTAAGATTATGATTAAGATTAAGATTTAGATTATGTTTAATATTAAGTTTGAGATTAAGATTAAAATTAATATTAAGATTTAGGTTAAGACTATGTTTATGATTAGGATTAAGGTTAAGATTATGATAAAGTTAAAGATTAAGATTAAAGCATTAAAGTTAAGATTATGATTATGATTAAGATAAAGATTAAGATTATGATTAAGATTAGGATTAAGATTAAGATTACGATTAGGATCAAGACTAAGAGTAACATAAGGATTAAGGCTAAGATTAAAATAAAGATTAAGATTAAGATTAAAATAAACATTAACATTAAGACTAAGATTAAGATTAACATTAGGTATTACTAGATTCGAGATATTTTCGTCACAAAGTTGGTCATGGGTATCCTACATATGTATGTACATTAGACTGGGTCGAAAAAAAAGTTGCTAATGTCCGCCCCTAAATTTAAAGATTATGTTGAGAGGGTTCTGGAAAAATTTTTTATTTTTTTTTTTAACCCTCCGAAATACAGCCGAAATGGTTTTTTCGTTGTAACTTGGTTATTTGACGGCCGATTTTTAAAATTGATATGTCATTATTTTTGTCTTGAGAAGCTTCACTTTTCGTTCTTATGTCTTTTTAAGCTTTGAAGTCGCGTTCGCATGATAAGGGCAGAAACAAAATTTTACCCCCCCTAAAGTATATTTTTTTNATTTTTTTATCCAACAAACGGTAAAGATCTTATGGTTTTTAAACAGGTGGCAACCCTACTCAGAAAAATAATACATTACTACACATCTAGAGCCTAAGTCTTTTCATTTGATAGTGACGGTGCAGAACTGATGCCTACGCTTATTAGTATTGAATATAGTAATTTTCTTAACAGGTGGCAACCATATTTAAAAAAATAAGACATTCGTGCTTTTCTGGAGGCCAATCGCTTTCTTTTGATACCTCATTTTTTTGTAATCCAACGAACGGTGTGGATCTTATAGTGTTTTAGACAGGTGGTAACCCTATTAAAATTCTAAGTAAAAAAGGTCACTCTCCTGTCGTAACAGAGTACATATATTAGAGAATATCTCGTCAAAATCCGTTCAGTAGTCTTTGAGATTACCGCGTACAAAGAATCTCGACTTTTCTTTATACTATGTATAGATTTAGATTAAGATTAAAATTAGGATTGAGATTAAGATTAAGATTAAAATTAAGATTATGATTAAGATTATGACTACGATTAAGATTTAGATTATGTTTAATATGAAGTTTGAGATTAAGATTAAAATTAAGATTAAGATTTAGGTTAAGATTAAGATTGAGATTAAGGTGAAGATTATGTTTATGATTAAGATTAAGGTTAAAATTATGATTAAGTTAAAGATAAGGCGATTAAAGCATTCAAGTTAAGATTATGTTTATGATTAAGCTTATGATTAAGATAAAGATTAAAATTAGGGTTAAGATTAAGATTATGATTAAGATTAGGATTAAGATTAAGATTAAGATTAGGATCAAGACTAAGTGTAATATAAGGTATAAGGATTATGATTAAGATTAAAACCAATATTAAGATTAAGATTAAAATAAAGATTAAGATTAAGGCTAAGATTAAGATTAACACTAAGTATTACTAGTTTCGAGATATTTTCGTTACAAAGTTGGTCATGGATATACTACATATGTATGTATAAGTGTGAATCTATGAAGAGAAATCATGAAAAAGCTTTCTGTTAAAATACACAACTAAAGCACTACGGCTGTTATGTCGCATTTACTCATATATTTTTTCTCAGTGTAACCTAATGCCAATTGAAGTGATTACAACAACCGCATTACCATAACCGCAATTGCATGTAACCATTACAAAATCAAACCTAACCAATAACGATATACATACGTCGATGAGGAAGCCAGAGGGACCGCAAGCAAAGAGAAAGCAATTCGTGCACAAGTAGTTGCGCAAAACTTTTGAGTAATTTAACAAAACAGTGAATACACCGAATTGAAAATTCGAAGAATGGTGACAAAAAGAGCGCAGCAAGCAAAAAAAGTAGTGAATAATACAAAATCGAAGTGATGCGAGCAAAAGTGGCAAAATGGAAGTGAATAAGCCGCGTTGTGTAACGCTTGTATGTATGAGCGCCCTTTGCCACTTGAGTTGCGTTGCGACATGCCGCATTGGTTGAACAAAAGTGGCAACACACTACTAAATGTAACGGGCGACAAAAGCCATTGTCTTTATGCAATTGTTGGCGCAGCCACTCTGCCACATACGTATACATATGTATACAACTAAGAGTGACAAAGGCTCCATGCGCTCCCATGCTGCCTGTTGTTGCTGTAGGCGCTTGCCGGTAGGTAACTGGGTGCCGGTAGGTAACTGGGTGCCGGTTGCTAGCTAGCGTCACTTTGCCGCCGGCGAAAATAACTAACAAACTCAACTTGACGCTAGTTTTTTTTCTTCTTTTACTGCGCGCTGCCAACACTCGAATTGGCGAAGAAGCTGACAGCAGACAAGCAGACTTGTGCGCTACATCAGCGGCACCAGCTGAGTAGTAAGTAGCTTCTTGGTTGGTGTGCAGAGGAATGGCGGGCGGGCGGCGAAGGCAGATAACTTTCGAGTGAATGAAGTTGCCACTTAAAATGCAAAAACGACATAATTCGCATATCGACCTCAATACTTTAAATTGAAGAGTGTTTGTGTATGCGTATGTGTATGTGTGTGTGCGTGATAAGTAAGTGTGTGCATTCAATCAAGAGCGTGTGAGATGAGCAATTTCGTTTTTGCTGTTGGCTGCGCATTTCACTTTCTAATACTACAACAATTCTTGGCAATCATTTGTAAGTAAATGTGAATGTGCATACATACGTAAATATGTCTGTAGGTATATGTGTGTGCATCCAAGTAAGTGTAAGAGACTGTTTTGTGTATTCTCATTTAAATGCTGATCTACTTGAGTAATATGTAAATGTGCGCTATCTGCATATGTACATACACAAGTGTGTTTGCACGTGTCAGTGTGTGCGTTTTGGCCACTTTTAACTTTATGCGCATGTATTTGTGATTTATGTTTGCGTTCGAGTGCTGCAGCTTTTACCGTTTTCTGCGTCCGCTGCCATTGTCTCTGCTCTAGCCGTTGTCGCTGTCGTTGCCATTGCAATACAAAAGCACTTATGTTGGCATCAATTTATAACATTTTCCACTTATTTTTACTCACTTTAATACTTATGCATGTGTGCGTGCGTATGCACAACGCTTCCCTACAAGACAGCTGAGTATCATATGAGTACTCATATTATCATTATCCCTAATCACAAAAGTGCTTATCAAAGTCCTCATTTTCGTTCAGGCCATGGGAAAAAATTGAGTACTTTCCCCTCAATGTTGTCATCAGAAAGTCCTCAGTACTAATAGTCAAACTACTCATTTATGCCGTACTACAAAAACAAAAGTGTAAATGTGTGAGAATTTTTGCCTAAAGTGCTCAGCAATGTCTTGTAGGGTTTGTTCAATTCGCTTGTATTCGTATTATTTTCAGTGTAAATCTTTTGTATGTACATACATGGCAGTAAGTGTGTATGTGCAAGTTCGTGTGAACTCATTTATTGTTGCAGCGAATCGAGTGTCGAATTTATGGTGGAAATTTTTTAAAAGCTACAATAATTCATTTTGTTGGTGTGACTTTCAACAGTTGTTAAGCGTTTTTTTTTATGCTGTCGTAGGTGCAGCTAATATAGATGTACACTCGGCAGCAAAAGTAGGCGTCCAGCAAAAAACTGTGAGTGTGTACCGGTTTTTTAAGATGGCTGTGTCTAATTTATTATAGCTCAGCGATGCATTTATTTTTTAAATCAGAACCAGGTTTATTTCAATCAAATCAGATTTGCAAGATTTTTATTTTATTTTATTTTTTTTTTTTTCGAATCCACTCTGCGACTTAGGTTGACTCAAAATACATAATCTCTGATTATTATATACGCATTCACGATTGCCCTCAAACTTCCAATACCGTGCCAATACAACCGACAACTGCTAATTTTTTTATAGGGAAAACCGCTAAAAAAGTTGGGCAACTTCAGAGAAAGTGTTTAAAAGTGAAAGTCCTCTGTGCGGATCTGGTCCGATATTTAGTCCTAATGCGTGAGTACTCATCAAAAATTGTGCTCTCAAAGCAATCGTCACAATTTGCGGTTGCGAATTTGTGAGCCAAAAAAAAACCTTGCCCGCTGACGGTATCGGATTAACTCATCTTTCACATTGCATTGTTAACGGGTTCTGAGCCAAATATGAACCTTCTAGTCTCTAGGTCATCGGCACATTGACAGAAAATAAAAAATCATTTTCCATTCAAATTGCTGGTGAAACCGGCTGTTATAATTTAAAACTTATAGTTGAAAGTAACAATTGCCTGGTGTGAATGGCTTTTCTACTGATCGCTTCCAATGAAGTTTGGGTCAGCCAACTTTTATTTCAACTAATTGCTTCTAAAATTGCCTGTGAGATCGCCGCATTTAAACACCATATTAATGAGTGTATCAATGCTTAAAACTACTGGGTGATGAAGGCTAGATGAGCAAAAGAGGCGCAGAATGTTATTTTATGAGGAGTTCGGTAAATATTGGGCCGAAAAAAACTGAATTATACTAAAGAAAAATTTAGTTAGTTCTTTTTTAACTCAAAAAAGAGGAAATCTGAGGAATTTTTCCGAACCCTTTTTTAAAACAAACTAATAAAAAAATAGGGAGGTTTTAAGAAAAAGAAATTAAAGCTAAATAAACAGGCTATTTGATCTATAGGTTGACCAAAAATAAAAAAAATCTAAAATTGATTTTCGCTTATCTGTTAGGATTGCATGAGAACCGCAGCCAAGAACTCTGAAAATTAGTGTCTTAAAGCTTCAAAATGCTTTTTAAAGTTTCAATATGACCATTTTTCACCGAAATATAACCAGTCAAAAATCACCGAAAAATTCGTATTTTTTGCCTCCTTATTTTTTTCAAGAAGTGCATTATTAGCTTCCAGTGATAGGTGAAGCCAAGCCAACATTTTTGTTCTTTACAATCGAAACCAGACCACTTACAACCTGAGAACCCCATTTCATTTTCCCGCCAACGTAGACCCGCGACAAGTCTCTCGTGTAACCCTGGGGGTTCACCTGCACCACTTTGGGAATCACTGATCTAGATAAACCCCTTTTAGTGGCATATTGCATAATGCTGCCTAGACATTGAAAGTATTTTGTGCAATGTGGTTCTTAGTGGTTTACTAGCAAGAATTGTTCTTCAATATTGCTCTTCGTCGGAAGTTTGTGTATAGTGTCCCCTTTGAGTGCTGATTGAACAATGATATGTAACCCTCTCCTTCAAGTGAAGGGCACAGTACTAGTTGCTCGAATTAGCAGACCCAGTGTCTGCCTGTTTAACATAAATCCTTATAAAAATCGTGAACTACGCATCAAGCTGCCACGTATTTTCCAAAATAACATTGCACACTTTTTAGTGAGAGTTTTTCTGTGAAGAATAATATGTAAAAATTGTGGATTAGGCCAGTTCCGCTCACATGGCCTACTACTACTACATATTTTCCTTAGGACCATAAAATAATAAACAGAAGCGTTCAGGGAGTAGACATTGTTGTCACTCATACGCCATGGTATGCGAGCGCTTTAGGCTGGCAGGTACAAAAGTAACCAAGCTGAGCTGGGGTCGCTTAGTTCAGGCAATCAGGTACTTTAGACTGAAGTAATTCACTAAGGGATACCTGATATGCCGTCGTGTTCAGAAAGTTTTGCTGATTGAAATAAC
Source organism: Rhagoletis zephyria (assembly GCF_001687245.7). Taxonomy (NCBI): domain Eukaryota; kingdom Metazoa; phylum Arthropoda; class Insecta; order Diptera; family Tephritidae; genus Rhagoletis; species Rhagoletis zephyria. The sequence continues at coordinate 46,433 of NW_016159360.1, read as the reverse complement.
GAAATGTTAACTTAATTTAAGGACAAATTGTGGCAACTAGCGCATCGAAGCTAATACATAAAACTGACGGTTTGTTTTTCGTTCATTGTATGAAGATGAAGAAAGAAATTGTCTAAAAAATTTGAGTAGTAAGTACTACGTTGCTAGCAATCATTTTCCCAAAATCAATTGATTAATTAAATAACTAACTTTTCGAATGAAATATGAGCATACAATTTTGTTACTCATACGCCATGTAGCCCCGAGAGAGTTAAATCGCAGCATAGAGTTGTTAGGTTTGAGCTTTCCGTTTAGTATGTGAAGGAGGTACTGTAGGTCGAGAGGAACTTAGAAAAATGTTTAGTACATAAAAATATCTTCTCAACGATATATACACTTTGAAATCGAGCCTTAAATAAAAAATGTTGGAAGAGTATTAAATTTTGGCTATTTTTCGGACTTGCTAAAGGCGAAAAGTTTTGTGACCCAAAACTCCTCTCAAAGTAAACTTTCAAACTATGCTGGCTTTTATGAGTCAAATTATGCCCACAGACAGGATGCAGTATTTTTCGGTGCCGGAAAGGGTGAACACCTCGTATTCTAGGATTTTATGAAACACTGAGCAAAATTCATTTTTTGAATGCTTATACTTTCTTTGTTGATGTTGGTTGATTATTCAGAAAAGAAGAGATGAAAGATTATGGACCTATTTCTGAATGCATTTCCGTCATCTCTTTACAATATTAGTGAAGAGACAATCCGAACTCGACGTTATGCCATCTTCAGCTTCTTTTTGCTAGGGGGAAAACACCTCCGATTTTGATGTTTTATATTCGGTGTAGGCAACGATCTGTAGCTTAGTAGTTAATATGGTTTGCGAAAGTTTAAATGTAGCATAATTATAAAAGCAGAAATGATAGCGCAAACTCAACGATAAGAAGGTGGTTTGGGGTATATGTAGAGTATGCCAATAGTTTGATAGCAGGAATATCATGGCTGAATATGAAGAGGAAAAAAATATTTTTGAATTAAATTTGCGGGTTCATGAGCATACATTTAAACCACTTTGTATTTTATAAGGGTTTGATCCCCAGTACAAACAACACCCAAACACAATTTTAATGTCGGTCGCTTCTGACAAAAAGTTCTTCAACACGCCCGGAGGCGGCGTAAGACTGGAGGCATCTCCTCTTTGAATGACAAAATAAAGATGCACACCATAAAACGGAGACGAAGCTCGGCCAAGCACTAACATTATTTATTATTTAGAAGAACTTATCTTCAATCAGCTACTCCCATATTTCGTTTCAAGTAGCAATGCCAAACTAACAGCCAGTTTAACCAGATTCACTCAAGTGAAAATTACTTTGATTTTCGAATTTTTGGTTTCACCAATCCATTTTAATTTGTTTTTAATATTAATCTAAGTGACTTCACTTAAATATAAATTAAATCAGAATAACCAAACTCAGAGGTGTTACATGTTGAATCACCTGATCATTGTGCATCTGCTGCTTACTTGTATACCAGCCCTGCTTTTACAACACAGCGTGCCAAAGCTTTCAAAAGCTCTCAGTACAAATGTAAGCTTTCGCTGGCCTAGTCTGTTTTATAACCGGTTTTTACTCACTTAAATAAATAGCTTATTGAAACTGAAAATAATTTAAATGAGAATTAAATAAAAAATTAATAAATTAAAGTTAATTTCCACTTAAATTAGTTTGGTGAAACTGGCTGTTAGCATTCCTTTAAAAAATTATTAATTTAAGTTTTCAATTCTCCTTATTACAGTCAAACTTTAATGCAATTTAACTTAAATCGTTTTTTATATACTTACTTAGCTTAAATTGAAGTTTATGTGTACGCTGAGTATCATTACGTAGTGTATCTATAAAATATGAGGATGAGCATGACCACCTTAAGGACATTAACAACAGCTGGTGAAATCAATTATTCTCAAACCAAAAGTTTTGTTTATGTGAAAGTTTAATCATATTTCAATAAAAGTTTTGGTGTAGTAAAATATTGCTACTTTGTTATTTGGGTTAACTAACAGTAAATTATTTTGCAGGTAACTTTATTACAAAATTAATGCAATATGAATTCAAGGGCAGTTAATATAAGCTAATATTGTGATATAATTTGAAAAATATTGTATGTACATAAATGTACTTTTCCAGAAATTAAGAAATGTAGGAGCTGGCAGCTATTCTTTCGTAACAAATATTTACCTTTTTCATATATAGTAAAACAAGGAAAATGTTAATTTATCTAATATTAAGTTGTTTGAAGGAACGAGTTGGTAGAGACGGCTTCTAGAAGGAAGTACCAGTTAACTTTAACCTAGAAGGGTCAAAGGTTGACGGAAGCATAATTTCTCAGCAGATGCACTTAACAATAACAGTTATATTCTGCACGTTAGCGAAGATTTTTTAACTGAAAAATTGTATTACCAAAAAATGTTACCAGTTCTTGTCACTGTATGTACGTTGGTAATGCAGTTAAAATATCAGCAATTCAGCTACAAAGATTTGTGGAAATTTAGTCATTGCATATTTCAGGGGGCAATATTTTATTACCAGCTTATGAGATGGTAAAAAAATTTACCGGTTACAAGAGTAGACCGAATGCAAGAAGGGTTTAAATATTGACAGGAACTTTATTTACTGGTTGCAGAATTATTGCTACCAGCGCAGAATAAAAACCCTAAGGCAGTGTAAAACCCTAAGGCAGGACGTGCAGAAAACAGCAATCGGAGTAAATATATGCCGTCTTTTTCGTTTTCCCTTTAATCTGCAATATATAAAATTGCATAATAAATGAGTAAATTTGAACAGATTGCTAAAGAGCTCCAGTGTTTGTATTTCAATGCTGCCAAAAGCCTTATACCAGAAGGCACAAAAGTTGTTCCGCCGTCTCCTTCTCTGCAAAGCAGGTAGTCAGGTGTTTATTCCGCGGGAAGGGACTATTGACGCCGTGACGTCGTGGCAAAGTGTAGCACTTACAAGACCTCATATATATCTATTACTTTCATTTTTTGAAGTGAAACTTCTTTAGCGGCGGTTGGTTGGTTGGGAGTAAATTGGCAAATTCAACGGAAATTGCACACGGAAATGGTGCAACGGAAATGATGCAATGGAAATCGTTGGAGTTGAAACAAGTGTTTCTTGAGTGTATGCGCATGGTATTAATTAAAAAAAAAAAAACTTGCTAATAAAAGGTAAGAGAATAACACTTAGAAAAAGACCAATACAAGAACGAAAGTAAAGGTGAGTACGTACATAGATAAAGAAAAGGATAAAGGCAAAGGTAAAACAAAAACAAAGATGCGTAATGATAAAGGCAGAAATGAAGATCAAGGTAAATTTGAACACTTTTAACTTATATAAAGGCAAAGGTGAAGGGAAATATGTAGATGATGAAAATAATAAACATAGAAGTACAAACAAAGAAAAATATGAGGATGAGGATACCGATAAAAGTAAAGATGAAGATAGAATAAGAAAGATTAAAATAAAGGTAATATTAGAGAAAAGGATATAGATCGAGACACAGAGACTCAATCTGTGAACTATTTTGGGATTTTAGAGATTTTCGGGATTCTCGGGACTTATCCATATAATAATCGATATTTTGTTATCCATATTGTTATAGATTTTGTTGCCGATATTTTAATCGAATTTGCTATTGATATTTTTATCGATTTTTTTATCGATTTTGTTATATATACTGCTATCGATTTTGTTATCGAGTTTGTTATCGATTATTTATCGATTTTATTATCGATTCTTTATCGATTTTGTTATCGATTTGGTTATCGATAATTTAATTGACTTTGTTATCGATATTTTTATCGATTTTGTTATCGATATTTTTATCAATTTTCTAAGCGATTTTTTACCGATATTTTTATCGATTTTGCTAACAGGGTAGAGGTAGGGCTCTAGATAGAAAAAAAAACCTTAAGCAAAAGCAGATGTATGTATGTATATTCGTTATGAGACAAAATAGATATGTAACGTAAGTTTCACTTCTCCAGTGTGGCCCAGGCACACTTACATTTTTTTTAAGTATCCAAGCATCACCAGAGTATGAATATTTATTTGTAGTAAATACATAATACATGAAAAATATATTGCAAATTTTAAATTTGTTGTTATAAACTGTAAATTTAACTAAATTTATAAATAAAATCCTCATTTATGAAACTTAAAGTAGTAATAAAAATATTGCCCTGTGAAATATGCCAAATCAGCATTTCTACTAGAATTAGATTTGATCCCCTTTGCAGGCCCAACTTACAATTTTTTTACGGGATTTCCGGATATTAGCAGATTTTTTGTTTAAGAGATTTTCGGTAAATTACTGCAGTTACAATTATAATATTTTATTCTCCTTTATTCAAGTATTCGATCTCAAGAGATCCTTATATAAATGCACTCTTTTCTCCCGCATATATGTATTGCAACACAGCATTCTTTTTGTTTTTTTTTTGAATTGGTAAAAGCTATCGTTATTTCTGAAGAGCTGACTTCACCGTACTTGCTATATTCGTTCACCATTTGCATTGAGCGCAAACTTATTTTACATAGAAAAACAATACGAATTAAATCAAATAAAAATAAATTCTGTATGCGCATACAATTCAAATTCAAACTGAAATGCTGATTTATGCTACACAAATCATATGGCATTAAATATTTATGCTAGCATTGAGTTAACCTTTGCTCAATAGCTGAACTAAGTGCAATTGGAAAGACAAACCCGCAACAGAGCTGGCTGCAATCCTTACTTACACAAGGATAACCTGCAATACACTTCAAACTGCATAACAGCGCTGCTGCTGCTGCAAAACGCAGTTGCATACACAAGTAGTTGAATGCATTTATTGCAGAAGATGCGCAACTAGTACAAGAAATATGTACGTAACTAGAAAGCGAATAAAATAAAATAAAACAATGCGAGGATGAGCTGGAGAAAAAGAATAACTATACAAATTGACAATGATTTGCATTTTACACGCTATTTTTCTGCTTCTACCAACATCGCTACCAACGCACTGCAGCTGCTGCTGCTGCCGCCATTGCTGGTGATCGCTGAAAGGCAAATGAATGACCAAATGCTTGCAAGACAAGTTAAACAAATGTAGAAAAGAGACTACAAGAACAAGACTCGTCTATGTTTGCAATAAAATGAAAATAAATTGAGCTTTTTTTTCGTTTGTACGAATTGCATGGAAAAGAATATTTTGCCAAAGTAAATGCAGCAGAGTGCAATTTGCCCTCTCATCGCTCTTGTTCGCAATATTTAAATTGACTTTAACTTTTGAACTTTATATTTTTCAAGTGAATGTATGCTGCTTTTAGCCTGCAGTCTGATGCTTTTCAAATACTATGGCGCTTCTTCATTATACATAAGCACAATTATATATTTTATATTTTAGTTATACATATACATTAGAGTGGTTCAAAAAAACACTATTTTTTGGAAATTTATGAACGCTACATCAAAATATTGTTATTTTTGTTAAAAAAAGGGACACGTGTTTTTTTATTTTGAAAAAAAGTTTTTTTTTGGAGGTGGCGCTGGTCGGTTTTTTTATAAAATCGCTGATGTTCACAATTTTTTTTTATTTTCAAGTATTATTGGGGAATATTTCCTTAATTACATACTTGTCTTGGACAGTTAGAATGGGCCTAGTATCCGAAAATATGCTTTCGCAAAGAGACTACTAAAATTAAAACGTTGATACTGAACGTTTTAAGCATTGCCATGGGTCAAAACTCGTTACCAGGGGGTTTCTCGGGTCGCAGATTACGAATCTGATCTCAGATTTTCAAAATTCAAAATGGCGGATCTAATATGGCGATCGAGTTAAAAAAAATGATTGGTTATGCTTGAAACTCGAATCCGCCATTTTCAATTTTAAAAATCTGACTTCACATTGGTAATCTAGACCCCATAAACCCAATAATAAAGAGTTTCAACCCATGACAATGCTTAAAACGTTCATTTATAAATATATACATACATAAAAATACATTTTTACAATACATAAAAAGAAATTTTTTTTATCACAATTAACAATAATTTAACGTCGTTTGTGAATAAACAATTTTTTTTTAACCACCCTAATATATGTACACATTTCGTATTTATTTGAATTTGATTACGTTATTATGAAACTCTATAACGTCGTTTGTGAATAAACAATTTTTTTTGAACCACCCTAATATATGTACACATTTCGTATTTATTTGAATTTGATTACGTTATTATGAAACTCTAACAAGTCAAATCAAAGAAAAATTCTGTACAAATTGCGAATATAAAATAAGTGCAGCGCATAAAAGCGAAAGTTGCAGTTGAATTGTTAGCAAATGAGTAACAAAGTCAAATGTAAATGAGCAGTATGTACTTCTGTGGAGGAGTGCTGCATCTGTTGAGTCCAGCGTTTGTATGTATGCATGTATTATGCAATATTATGAATGCAGCTTGGTAGTGAGTAGTTAGCTGATTCGTTTGGAGGATTTGCTTATTAGCTGAGTCCTTTGTTATTAGGTTTTTCCGTTTTCATGCCTTATATTAAAGACTGAAACAAAATTAACAGAAAATATGCTGCATGGCCGCCATTTCTTCATATTAATATTCGGGCATACGATAATTTTAAAAAGGACCGCCAGTTACTACGAAATTCCGGCGCTCTTCTAGTTATTTTTTTGTGACCGAAGATTTTTCCGTCTTCGGTTTTAGTCGCTGTCTTCATAAACGTATTCGTCTTCGTATATATTTTAAATTAAATTCCAGGAGAAAGTCGATACTTTAACTACATTCTAGATATGTAACTTCAAAAATATATTAACTAACACCCATATTCATAAAAAAGCATGCTTCACAAATTGAAAATTTGTTTGAAAATTCCATTTCATAAAGTTCTTTAAATCTGTTTTATTTCTGATGAATGAGGCCATATGAGTTTTGGGAAGGAGTAAAAAAACAAAAGTATTTTTAAGGTGCAGTAAGGCACGGTAAAAATATGTGCACTTCTCAAGTGCCACATAATAAAATTTACTAAGTTATACGGACATAATTTAATATTGTCAACAAGTTTATAACATTGAAAATAAATCAACAAATATGTATCGGAAAATATGCCCCAACTAACGAATTTATATAGTATATATTTAAAATTTGTTTAAAGTAACCACACTGAGCAAAATCAACGTCAACCTCTGCTGTGTCCCAGGGAACGATTCCGCTGATGAGATGGCCAGATGCGGCTGTGAGACCAATTAAAGAGACGGATAACTCTGTACTAACGGGTGATTTTTTTGAGGTTAGGATTTTCATGCATTAGTATTTGACAGATCACGTGGGATTTCAGACATGGTGTCAAAGAGAAAGATGCTCAGTATGCTTTGACATTTCATCATGAATAGACTTACTAACGAGCAACGCTTGCAAATCATTGAATTTTATTACCAAAATCAGTGTTCGGTTCGAAATGTGTTTCGCGCTTTACGCTTTACCCAATTGCTGCGAACGGCGACGAATCGACATTTCACGGTCTTCAGCAACACTCTCAGAAACAGACGCACTGTACGCATTCGTGTGGTTGGTTTAATGTCCAATAAAGTAAACTGAGTGCGAAACTTGGTCACAATCGCATTAATTGTTTGCTCACTTGGTCGATTATGTAGACCATAAATAAACACATTTCGAACCGAACACTGATTTTGGTAATAAAATTCAATGATTTGCAAGCGTTGCTCGTTAGTAAGTCTATTCATGATGAAATGTCAAAGCATACTGAGCATCTTTCTCTTTGACACCATGTCTGAAATCCCACGTGATCTGTCAAATACTAATGCATGAAAATCCTAACCTCAAAAAAATCACCCGTTACCTCCGTTTTGTGATTACGTTAAAAAAAATGGAGGAATACACCATAGCGGTTACTACTGACTTGTGGAATCAGAGAGAAGATTTTTAAATATCGGGTTATGTGCTATTGCACCAATAACGATGGCGAATACCACCAAGTAGTCTCTGTAGAAGCTGCCGCGATGAGGATGTGGAGGAAATAGCTGAAGTGAAACTCTTGGATAGCCTCAATTTTATTTTGTTCAGTAGGTTATCGGCTTAAAAAGTACCCTAATTTCTCTCTGAATAGGAACCTCAGTTAGGAGAGAGCGTCTCGTACAGACACTCACTCAAAGAGGGCACTCACAATGGACAACTATGTCCTAACCTCATCTAACCTAATCACAACTAAAAACTTTTCGAGTGACACTATTTATATTGAGCCAAAGGCACATAACGCACATAAACATCTTAAACTTAATACTCGATTACCACATTCGCTTCCATAGCGAGGTTCACGTATCATTACCAACATAAATTTCTGAATATTTTTTATTTTTTTTTTTACAAAAGTGCACTTTGTCTTTCGAGTTTATTTGCTTGGCTAAGCTGCACACCAATGAATGCAGATAATCCACCCATACGTCCAATAATCTTGTGGCCTAACAAACTGCTTTGAAATTTTGAGATCAAAAATTATTACAGGCATTAGATGACATGGAAGTCAAGCGGTGCTCGTCGTGTATGTATGTAAGTACTTACAAGGAATAAAGCGAACTTAAGCTGAATTGGTGGATAACCAGCTGTGAATATGTACATATATATGAACATATCTAAATGTAAATGTATGTGCGCATGTTATTTTATGAAAACCGAATAGACTAACAGATTCAAGTGGTTATGTTGAATAATACTTATATGTAGTACCTAAATGTGGATAGCTGAGTAAGTATGTGGGAAGAGGAAGTACAGCAGCAAAAGTAGAAAATTGCATAAAGTGCAGAGAAGAGTATAATAAATTGAAATTATGTACACATAAGCACACACACACACAAACACACATACACTTTGATATGCATGCAGATAAACGATGCGGCTCAATGGCAATATATGCATGTGGGTGCTTGTGTATGTGTGGGTGGGTACAGATATTTTTACCTACCAAATATGAGTGGCTTTTGTAAGCTCACTTTTGCTACAAAGGAAGCTGTTGCTGGCGCATAATTCAATTTAACAAAATGTTTGTGAAAAGTTATTGAAGGGAAGGTAGTAGAGAGCGCTTGGGAAGGTGCCCCACGTACTATGGCGCTATGAGAGGGCGCAAAGGCATCCTAAGCATTGCAAGAAGGTGAAAAGGCTATGCAGCAAAGCAAAATAGTGCATCATCAAGTCGAGGAGCATGGGGAACCCACTTGAAAGTTGTGTCCACTGACCAACATAAAATTTATGAATGAGTTTAGCTGGCCAGCGGAAGCAGGCGGAAGAAAAATTATGTTGCTCTTCTGTGTCGGCTGATTTGTGTAGGTACGTAGAAAATGTGCATGCATGTTTGAGTGGTTTGTGTGTGCCAAATGACAGAGGAGGAAATGAAATAGGAGATGAGCGTTTGTGTTGACGCTTGCAGCAATGGCCGAGAAGAAGTAGAAAATGGGCCAAAAGTCAAAGGCATTAGTAAGCGAACAGATTCTCAATTTTGTTGTTGTTGAACTTTTCGTTAGCAACACAGCGGGCGGGCAGCATTGAAATGCCCCTACATACATACATACATATCCAGCGGCGAATAGGCAAATCAACAAAGAAGATTATCAAACAAGGACAAACTTTTTTAATTTTTTTTTTGGTTTCTATTTTCTGCACTAAGTAAGAGTTGCCAGCAACAGCAGCAAAAGTCACAGCGGAAATGAATTTTATATTACAATTTATTCAAGTCAACTGAAATGAATTTTGTTTTGTTCGTGATGAAAGCCTCCAAACGCCCTAGCGCTCAGGCATTTACGCTGCCAGTTCAAAGATAAATGTGCTGTGCTTGCTTTCAAATTTTCCACCTGAAGTTGCATTAACTTGCATTTCACCAGGGCTGGAAAATTTGAATACGAAAATGATTTTGCAGGTAGCCGAGCGCAAGCGAGACATCATTCATGCCTACAGAGTTGCATTTTGTATATTGTACTTTGTACAACAGCTAAACACGTGATTACCTTTGTGGCATGTGGCATTATTATTTGTTACCGGTAAAGCCGCAGCAGCTTAAGCAACACAACAGCAAGAGGTAGAAAAAGAAAAATAATGACGAAAGAAATCAAAAGAAAAAAATAAATAACAAAATAAAATAAATGCAAAAGGGCAAACAAAGTCGGCTGTCTGCCACCGGGCTGATAGAGGCAGTTGCAATTTGAATTCAATTGCGCGCTAGTAAAGCAGCCGAAGGACACGAAGTGCGGGAGGGGAGGTTGCAAAAAGTGTGCAGCGAGAGTGAAATAATGCTCCAACGTAAGCGCCACAGCATAATAGCCAAGAAAACTATTTACATTTGTGGACTTTTGCCAGCGGGCTGCATCGAAATTGTGAGCGTGTTAGCTTAATGCATGTGTATACAGTGGCGGATTTGCATTCTTGTCCGCCCTAGGCCTTAAAGTACCAGCGGCCCCTCTCTCAGTTCCCATTATTTAGATACTACATTTGAATTTACTTTTTTGTCGACTTTTATCGATTGCATTGCTTACTGCTAACACTTGTCGATTTGAAGCAGACATGCCCAGCGCTGGAAGTATTTTTGCTCTTGCTTATAACAGACTACATATAGGGTTGTTGGTCTACAGTCAAGTCAAGTTCGATCCTGGATTCGATTTTTGTTTTATGCATTTCATTTTGTTTAATTTTATTTCTTATTATTTATTTTATTATTAGATAATTAATATTTTTGTTTAATTTTCTTAACAATGTGGAACAAAAGTGAACTTTTAAAAAAACCTAGAGTGCGCTTATATCAGATTTGATATCTGTTGGTCTTACAAAAAATGCCTCATACTCAGTTTTACTAGATCTATTCGTGAAAAAAATGCATGATCCAAAACCCTGATTATACCGGCCAAATTTTTTTCCAAATTTTGAGTATTCATCGTTTTTTGGTCTATATTTGCTTCGTATGCTCTTTTAAACAAATATAGGCCAAAAAACGATAGACTTTTAAAGTTTGGGGATGAACAATTTGGCTGCTATACTGGCTATTTGGCTGGATCCTGAAAACTTTTCTTCTCGAGAACAGGAACTGACCTACTATATCTGGGTATGAGACATTGCTCGTATGGCGCACAGCTATCAAACCTGATATGTGCGCACTCTAGGTGTTTATTTGGGTTCCACAGTGTAATTACATTAAAAAATGAATGTACAAGTAATATTTGAATGAATTTACAAAAATGAATTGAAAATTCAAAATGCCGTTGCACTCGAGCCCATCACCTCGCCGCTCGTTAATCCACACTACTGCCGTCTGTCATGGTACCATTTTTATCAGATCAACTGCGCCGTTAATGAGGATCAACTTTGCCGTCTGTCTATGCTTTTACTGAAATTCTAGCTGTTGCTGGCGGGAGTACACACACATATACGAAGGGCGATATCCACGTTTGCGTAAATGTGTTCAAGACCTTCAGTTCCTAGCCGCCCCTAATATCTGGCCGACCTATGCCCGGACATATTGGGTCTTAGGACCAATCCGCCACTGTGTTTATATACGTATATAGCAACATATTTGTATGCATGTATGTCTGTATGTACAGGGTGGTTGATGCAAAGTGCTATCGAATAAAAACGTAATAGGTTAATACTAATCACTTTACTTCTGAGTATAGAGAGAAAAACACCACACAAGCGTGACTCGATCAAGCAGAGGATTTTAGTTCTCTTCTGGTTTGCAATGGAAAAAAAGTTTGGTTTTCTTCCATATTTCTCTACTACGTCCTCACTCGGTGAAAATTTCAATGCGAATGAGGCGATTTTACCCAACTTCAGTAAGGCGACCAGAAAATCAGAAAATTATGATTTTTGTTCCGAATTTCCATCAAGTGGTTTGTCAAGCCTTTAAGCACCCCCATACATGGAGGTCACCGCAGACCATTATAAATAAAGACTTAAGTTATTCCTACATAAAATTCAATTGAACGCAGCAGACTTGCGAAATCGCTTGAAAAATTGCCAGAAGTTCCCTCAAATGGCGGAAGTTGGCGAAAACATAGGGAACTGCAGTTTTATGCCTGATAAGGCCCATTGTGATCTAAGCAGCAATGCAACCGAAAAAAATTGTTGAATATAGAATGACTCGAATTCACAGATACTCCACGAGCGAGAATTTCCTCCGCTTCGCGTGAAAGTGTGGTGTGTAGTCATTGTCGGACCTTATTTCGTCGAAAAAATCAGTCTGATTGTTAAGCCGGGATCACACGATTTGTACATTTGTACATTTTTACAATCACAGATTGGAGTTTTTTTTATTAACCTGAACTCATTCATGGTAATAATTTCTAGGCAACACCACTCTGTGACTGCCACAATGTACAAATCGTATGATCCCTACTTTGTGGTCAATGGGGACCGCTACTTAAGGGCATTGAGATAAATTTTCGTTCTTGGAACTACACCGAACATGAATTCCTTTCAGCTCTGTGTGGTTTCAGCAAGATGGTTCAATTTGACCCATAACAGAGCCTGGCTGTGTTCATAAGTTCCGATTCGGCTTTTAGTCGTGGTTGCGCGTATTGAAAATTTCCATCAATTAATTTTGGGAAATAAAAGCACTAATGAATTTCTGTACACAGGGCCTATTACGACAGAATTTCTGCGAAAATTCCCCAATAAGCAAATTTCAAGAGACTCCACAGTCCGTTGGCCTCAAGGGCTCCCACCAATTTGAACGATTTAAAGCAATTCACTCGAACGAAAATTGAGAAATTTCGCCATTCAAATTCAATTACTTAGTTTTCAAACCAATAAAAAAATCATATAAAAATGTGTTCTTTAGAAAAAGAATAAATAAAAAATAAATTAAATGAATTAGCCAACAGGTTAGATGAGTTTCTTAATAAAGCAATATTCATTGGTCACCCTGTGTTTATATACGTATTTATGCTTGTAAACCTGGTAATGTAAGGGCATGCATTTACATGCTGGTATGCTTACAAGTGGACATACATACATACATACCCGTATTCAAATTTTTGCTGGGGTTGAGCATTCCCTTTTTGTTGTATGGTACCCTACTTGCATGCTTGCGATACATAGCCCAGAGCAATGGCGATAGTGGCGCTCGCAAATGCATGTGAATAACATTGAAATATTGGCAACAAAGGCGCAATAAGAAATGTTGAAAAATGTTAAGGATAACAAGTGCAGCAACAAAGCAGCATTGCCAAAAAAAACAACAACATATTAATAAACGAGCAGGATCGAGCCTATAGGTGGGTGAAATACAACTTTTGTGCCCAGTGCATATTAAATTGATATCGAAGTAACACCGACTAATCAAAGCATTGAGCTGTAGAACTGCCGAAATTCTAAAAAGAAGTTGGATAGGTCCAAGCATTCCACTTTCGATTTCACTGCGACTCTCGGGATTCTCGTAACTATCGCGTGATTTTCGAGGCCTCTTCGGTATTCTCGACACTATATGAGTGTTTGCAAAACTTTGTTGGGAACCTCGCGACTATTTCGGTATTTTCTGGACCATTTCCTCAGTTTTGGAACTATGTCGAGATTTTCAAGACTATTTTCGGATATTTCGTAATTTTAGGGACCACTTTGAGATTTTTGGAACATTTTCATGATTCGCGAATCTATGTCGTGATTTTCGGGATTCCTTCGTGATTCTAGGAGCTATTTCGTGATTTTTGGCTTTTGGAACTATTTTGGGCCTTTGGTTCTAGGTTTAAGGGATTTTCAGAAATGTACTGAACTGATGATAGTTGAAGTGAATTGAGCTGAGGTTAATAGAGTGAAGTTGAAGTGAGGTGACTTAAGTAGAGGTGAGGTGTGTTTAGGTGAGGTGAGTACCTTAGTACTTTTATTGGGAGTATTTTGCATCTCACTTGAGTATCTGGCAACTCCTACATAACTAATAGTTAGTTAGTACCCAAACTGATACTTTAAACACAAAAGTACAAAGATATGCCCATTACTGTTTGGAAAACACGTCCCTGTTGGCATTTATAGAACTACAGCGGTGTTTATTCGCCAAGAATGCATGCACTTGGTACAAAAACATTCGCACTTAAACTCTCGTTATGAAATCCCAAAAAAGAAGTTAAAAGAAAGATCATGCAGGCATACACAAATATCAACGTATATACATATAAACATACATACATGCGCGCCTCCACGGTTTTTGTGCGCGCTGACAAAGAATAAACTGCCAGCAGAAGAACCGAAATTTAGATATGAGTTAAAAAAGCGAGAAGGACAAATAAATCGAGCACTTGGCAAATATTCAAAATTGTTTTGCGCGTATAGAGAGTACCGCGCAATTTTAAAAAAGGATAACAACGCCAACTTAAGCGCACTCAGCTTTTGTATTGCCCTGTCGATGTACGCCATTTTTCTTGTTTTGAACACATTTCTTTTTGCTTTAACCAACATTTTACATACGAAGAATTTTCGTTGTTTGTGGACATTGTTGATCTTTGCTGAGCTTTTTTTTATGAAAGCACACATGTATGTATGTACATATTTATCTATCTTAAAAATATAAAATGGTGGTATATTATGGATTAGTTGTTCTCCTGCGTGTTTTTTTTTTTTTTAAATGCGGTGAAAAATCGAAAGTAGTAAACTTTTTCTTGATAAAGATTATGTTTTTAAACCTTATTCTCTTGGATGTAAAAAATTGCCCGTAATAATGCTATGAGCAGGCTAACTGGCTGCTCAACAATAACATATTGCTTGTGAAAGTTGTGAGAAAAATTGTATGTAAACGGATCATACCTATTAGGTGACAATATGGATGTTGAACAATTTTTTTCCCGTAAATTTCTGAAAAGGTCTCTATAAAATTTGCTAAAGCAGAAGTTACAGCAGCTTTAACTTTCGATAACAATCGACGGCAATAATTATAAAAATATCGATATTACAAAGATAACATACACGAAAATATAGCTATTGGGCTAATTGCATATAATGACATTTACTTTGCAAAGTCTAAAGTTATCTCTTCACATCGAGAAATGTATTTGCATCATGAAATCATAAGTCTTCACTTTTTGCATATTTTATTATGACGAATGAAAATTCGGAGCTTCAACTGGTGTATGCACATATGCAAGTACGTACATTTTTTAAGTCCATGAAATAAAAATACAATTGCATAAAGCTGCAAATCCCTTAAAAATTGCATTTCCGGCCATTTACTCCGCCAGACTATAAATCCGTCAAGTGCATTGAAATGTACAATAAAACGTTTTTACAACTCATATAAACACTGTAAAAAATACGAGTAAAAACCCAAAACCATCATGCTTTTATACAGTCAAGAAATATAGAAAAAACCATACAAAATTAAGAGTTGAAATCCACTGGTGGTGAAATAGCGATTTCAATAATTCAAGTATAATGCATACGCACTTCCATTGCCTATCAGAAACATATTTATTTACATATGGGTACACATGTACATATATGTGTATGTTTCTGTAGGTAAAATTACAATAAATATGATTTTATATGCACGAGTACATCTGGAGAAATGGCGCGACTGAAGTGAGATTTCTTCTTCCTCTTATCCGTGTAGCTCAACATGTTATGTTACGAGTATTTTTCTGCATAGTAATGAAAAAGTATCTTCATCTTATACTCAATGTTAATCTAGATCTCAATCTCAGTCTGAATCTTAATCTTAATCTTTATCTATTATTAACATATGTATATTGATTGCTTAAATTCCAAAAAAAAAACACTCAAGAACTCTCTCTAGAACTATTGAAACGCTACTCAGAACCAGTGTAATTAAAGGGAGAAATCGTCAATTTGGTTATCAAAAATCGTCATTTGCATGTAAAAATCGTCAACATATAAACAATTTAATTAAACAAAAACAATGAGGCTCTCTGTTTTTATTCTTTTTATTGTACCTTCTTATTGCTATACGTAAAAAATTAAAATTTTAACTTTTTTACGAATTTTTAGTTGTCTTTTAGTATATTCAAAGTTGAGAACCAGCCAAAGCTGCACATAAAGAAAAATCGTCATTTGGCCACAAAAATCGTCAGTGAAAAATCTTCAAAATGATGACCAAATCGTCAACCTGGCAACACTGCTCAGAACAGTTTTTTTTTTTGTATCTTTGCGTCATACCGTATGCCAACTTCACAAACATTGCTCTTAAGGGTTTCACTTTGCATAAATACATACTTACATGTATGTATGTTTTAATATGTTTTCCTTTTAATAGGTATTCTTTTAAAATTTTATAATGATTGCGATTTTTGATTGTTATTGCTTACCAATGCAATCAGTGTTGTTGCCGTATAAACCAATCTTCAGTGCTGCACAATTTCCATTCCTTTGGCTTGTAAAAAGTTCTCAAAATGATTGTCGTCACAGCACAACTGACCAGCAGCGACGCGCCTCGCCGGTGATATGCATTCAACCAACAACACTTACAATGCTCTACCATGATGAAGTGGCAAATGGCGTGAACATTCATCGAAGCGTTAAACTCGTCCATTGCAGTTGATCATCAACTTGATGTAAATTTATTTATGAAAACAAAAAAACATCGCATTTTCCGGTATTTTCGCATGCAATTCATGTAATTTAATTTTAATGGCGAATATAAAAATCTCTTAATTTGTGTTGTTGTTATTGGAATTGTTTTACGCCTTGAAGTGATTGAAGTGGTGTTGGTCAAATATGTACATACATATATATATACGGGTATATCTTTTAATAAAGGTAAATAGCAGCTTATTTGTGTAAAGGCGTAAAAGAGCAGCGAATTTCATTCTCTCCCGCTGGCTGTGAAATTAGTTCGTTTGGTGAATAAGTGAGCAACACGAATGCACTAGTTTTAAATGGATAACCCGCAGAGCTTAAAAGACTAGTTTTTTTTTTATATCTACTTTTTATCTTTACTAAAATTTAGAAATTTACATATCTTCATTTATTAATATTACTTATTAGCTTCATCTCTTTCGCGAAGTTGCGTCAGATGTTCATCACGAGTGCATAGAGGTCCTTCTGTTGCATTCGTGGGCGCCCTTGCTTTCGTTGTCCACTCAAAGGATCTTCACTGGCGCATCATCAAGCCTGCCACCTTTTCATTTGCCTGCCGAACCCAAATTGCCAACTCTGTGCATGAGTTATTCTTCACTTAATCTTCAGACTGACATAGAAAGTTCTTCACTAGCTCAAATTTGTAGCTGCCAATAGTGAGAGAGTTGAGTGCAAAATTTCTCGGCTATATGTTATGACTGCTGCATTTCTATGTGGAACTTTAGTCGCGCCGCCTGACGCACATTCTTTGGAAGAAACGGATTTGACATTGCACATAGGAAAAATTTGTACAGCGAATTGTTGATTCAGTTGTTGTAGCGGCTGTTAGTCCTGATTAAATTATCTAGTCTACAAATCGATGTCGATAAGCTTAATTAACTGTAGGCCAGGAAACGTTCGGTTTCGACGGCGTCAGGGAGAGAGCTGTGTGGGCAGAGAAAGAGGTGCTTTTTGTCTAGGTAGAACCGGAGATGTGTTTGGTATGTCGAGATACAGTCGAGCGCAATATCAACACCTTAATTAAGTCAGATTTACTCGGGTCTCTTGCGGCAGCTAAACCACTTTGTCTGCTATTTGTTTTGAAGGGCTTCAATAACGGCATTCATGTGACGATACTTTCTTAAGTTGTTAATAAACTCTCTGTGAAAGCCGTTTATGGCTTGTCGGTACGCCGTCTGGTCCATTGGTTGAGTTACGTGTCTATTGATCGCTTCCGTAAATTTGCATTATAACATTCTAGGGTGGAGGCTTTGCTTCCAGCAAGTGCCAGTTCCCAAGCTCCATGCGTTAGCCTTGGTGTGCAATTGGTGTTTGGGCGCAATCAGAAGGCATTTCGTTGATGTCAGTAGTGCGGAGTTATAGTAAGTCTGTTGTGGTTCGTCTACTGTAGCGTTTTTATTTGTCTTTGTTCCGGGTGCTGCTGACGAGCGACTTGAGGACTTTGTTGCGGCTCAGTACCTTGTTAGCAACTAAGATTGGGCCTTATGAATAAAAACTAAGCAATTGCTGTTTCCGAAATTTTACACAATTTATTGAAACAAATTTAAGTAAAAGGTCTACAATTTTTAGAAAAAGCAAGTTTTTATTCATACCCTGCAGTGAAAAGCCAAACCAATTAGAAAAAATAGTAGCCGCGAGCGAAACGGCTTACCTTTTCTTTTCACGGGGGATGAATTGGCAGACTATCTCATCAACTGGTATGATGCTACTAGTATTTCTACTAGTAGAGCCTGGCAATTGACATCTCGTAGGACATTACAATGTTAAAAATACCAGTCGCTAACATTGACAAAGGATAGAACGTGAACTAGTTGGGAGAATACTGCCAAAAGAGATGTCTAGGTTCTCTCGAAAGACGTTAAATCCCAGCTGCAGCCTGAAACTGCAGAGTCAGTAACGAAATGGTTTTGAACCCAGAAAGTTTCAGTAAGCTAACAGATTTAAAGAATCATGAAACCAGCCGTACAATGGGCAGCATGTAGCCTGTGTGAGGGGTTTCTGAACGCGTTTCTTTGTGATTTTAGTTACGAAAAAAAAGAGCTAAGTGTGAACTTACAGGAATCATGGGAGTTGTTGAAAAGTTTAAGATTTACGTTACGTAACTTTAGTGTTAGATGTTAGTAATGAAAATGAGCAGACAAGGGTTCGTAGCTAGCAAGACGTTGATTTATACTCAAGAAATATATTGCGTTGGAAAACGGTTCCATAGAGACACAGTCTAGAAAGTGAATACAATACTCAGGCTGTAACTAAAAAGTCTTCCGTTTTCGTAAGACCGCGTCGAGGGTTAGTGCGTTCTGTTCTAGTCCTGAACAAGTTCAATTTACTGCGAAACGGTGAGGCACAGTACTAATACTCTCATAACGAAAAAGTTTTCTTTGCCAGTGCAGAATATTTGAAATTTAACGAATCATTGTTCTTTTACTTTATTTATTAAGAGTAAAAAAGTAATGTATTTGAATACCATCGCCTTTAGTCTTACTTGTGATGGGGGAATAATTTACAGACCATTAATTTTATCGAAATAGTTTGAGAGTGGTCCCAAATGAGCGTTTAGCAACCAATTGGTTGCTTTATATGCGAAATCCTCTAGGTTTACTTATGTATACCACGTATTACTGCACACGCACATACACGCACGGCATTTCTCTCTCATTTTGATCTGTTATAATAAATTGGTAAATTGAGTAGGGAATGCAAAGGCGATTGAATCATTCCTGTAAAAGGGCAATTCACATAAGTAATTTAATACTTCAGCAAGACGTGAAGCAAAATGTAATTAAAAAGTGATAAACAAAATGTATGAATACAAGTGTGTACATACATACATATTTACTAAAAATATGTGTACATACATATGCATATGTTTGCATGTATGCCCGTGTAAAATAATGAAACTGGACATATCCGTTTGATAATGCCATCGACGAAATATGAATGCATCTGATGCTGCGGAAGGATAAAGAGAGTTCAAAGTTTTAATACATACATATATGTGTGCATGCAAGTTCCAGTAAGACTAATAAATAGTTTAACTGTTCTATTTCGAGGTGACCCTAGAGATTTGCTTTCTAAGAAGGCAGAAATTTGTAGAACAGGTGATCGGTTGTGTTATAATTAGGGCTGAAAAATAAGCAAGAGAAAAGCAATTTTAAGCGCTTAGATAAAGAATAAAAAAAAAAAAACAAACAAAAATAAAAACAATGTAATTTCTTGTTTTTAGTCAGTTAATTTCAAGGATCGAAAAATTACAATGGGGCTGGAACTTTTCGTATATTAAGATATCCGTTCGGATATTTGGGTATACGAATGAAATCGGGATAACCGATTTTTTTTTTAATATACGTTACTCTTGTTATCTGGATGACCGCAAAAAATAACATTTTTATACACGTAATTTATACGTACATTCATATATAAAAACACTTTGATTATAATTCTTGGCTTAGGAGGTCTATATTAAAATTTAGCAACCAAATATTTCCAAGAAAATTTTCACCCTAATTTTGAGTCAGTTTGGAAAAATGGAATTAAGACGGTCAAAAAATATTCTACAGAAATGTCAAGCATCAAATTATGCTAGCGGTCACTGAAAATGAAATGTTTCGCGCTAGGGGCAAGCATAAATTCATAATGTTTGAAAAAAAATATTTGTCCCGAAACAGGGGAAACATCTACCCCTTATAAAAAGAATTTTGATGAGATGGATCAAAAGACTACTAGGTTTTGATTACCACGTATAAGTACTTTGGATAATCAAGTTTTACATTTTCTGCGTATTCAAAGAGAATTGAACACACTGCACAAAATCTTCCGTTTACAAATTTTCAACCCTAATTGGACTGTACAGTTATTCCTTAGTTATCCTTTAGATGAGCAGTAAAATTGCTTTATTATTATATTTGCGTCAATTTAGTTCCATTAAGTAGATTAAAGTTTCTGCCTTAATATCAACATTACCGCTTGTTGGCAGCAATCTACGACGTTTTATGCAACGTTATTTAATACATTTTGTGGATATAGGGAAAATAATGAAATCAGTAATAAACTTGCGAATGACGAAAAGAGTAAAAAAAAAACGCAATACATATTTACGTGAAGTTTTAAATTTTAATTACTACTAATTTAACAGAAGAGTCACCAGCACATCAACGAAATGCACCAGCTTTGCAGATATATACATATGTATGTATGTATTCTACAGTAAGAACAGCGCTGCTGCTAGTTTTCTAGGAATGACAGTCTTGCTTGAAGGAATAATGGTTCGAGGGGAAATTTTTACGCATACTTTTAGTGTATAATTTTTAATGAATGTAATTAAATTGTAAAATAAAATACATTAATATTTATTAAGTATATATGCATAAATACACCTTTATTTACATATATTATGATGGTTAACGTGAGAAAAGCTGATATCATGGCGTCTGCGCGGGGTGTACTTAATGAATTCTTTAACTAAAAGCGATATTTGAGTGCAAAAAGTGAAAAGTACCTTTCCCATTCAGAGAATCATAGAAATGTGATTTCATAAATATATAAACAAGTTTAAGTTAACAGATCTGAGTGTATGTATGGGCATGACACAACATAAAAGTTATCTACTCTTTAACTCCCTGAAGGTGTATGTACAGAGAGAATTCAATGAATAAGTAACAAGCGCAAAATAAAATTAAGAAAAAATAGATTATTTATTTTGGAACGGATTTCCGTCATCCCTTGTCAAGTTTGGTTTGCAGACAAACCGGTTTCGGCGTTGTGCCATCTTCAGTGTCATTTTTCGTTCTCGAAAATCATCTTACCACCCTGTCGGAAAAATCAACCAACACCAACACAAAAAATAAATTTTTCACTAAAATTTTTTGGTCAAAATTTTTTTTACAAAATTCACATCACTAATAGAAACGGAATGAAAAAATCTATCGAAACCGATATCAACGAGTTTTTTTTTTTATTTTATCATTTTAGGAAAACACACTTTTTAAATATGCGGTGTAACGCATATGATTTGGGTTAGTTAGATATTTTGCTAGGAATCTGCATGATGGCCTTTTCAGAATTCAGTCTCATTGCGTGCCCGCTTGTAAATTATTTTTAAAGTTCTTGCTTATTTAGGTGGTAAATTCCAGTAAGTTAGATATGGTGGATTTACCTTTGCAGAAATAATGTTGGGACCGGTTGATTGCCGATGCGGCGGAATAAGCTAATTCTTTGGAAATGATTGCAAACGTTTTGGAAAGCACTCAGTTTTGTGGGGCAAGATGAACCATTATTTCCAGAAAGAGGAAAAAATACCCCTTTTGAATGAGGCATTGAAGATATTAGTTTATTACATTATTTTGGGGGTTTTAAAGAAAGGAGAACATCAAATGAGCATCATAGTGCACTCAGATCTCGCAGAGTAATTCGACTTACAATACATTGCAAACATGACGGCTATATAAACTTCATCACCAGAAATTTTAAATATAAAGATATTGGTGGTGATGGTAATGGTTAATGACAAGCGAGATACCTATGCATAACGATATTTCGTTGGACATACATAAATGCAGTCACAGAGGGACTGAAAGAAAACTACCAGCCAAAAACAAATTTGTGAAACATCGCGCTGATACTGGTAATGCAAGGGCCGATCCGTCAAACTGGGTGGAGTGCTTCACTAGCCAAACCCGATGTTGTAAATCTAGTCAAACAAGAAACCATCAACAAGAAGAGACTGGGATTCTGTGCCAACTGCCGGAAATTAAATAATGTAGCGAAAAAAGACAGCTGTCCAGCTGTCGTTTTCGTCTAAACTTAGGCCTTCTTATTTGTTTTAACGTTATGATAGTACTTAGTAATTAAGTTTACAAACAGAAAATTATGCCAATAGTGGAACGTATCCATTTTTAAGCTAAAATAATACCCATTCAAATAAGCAAAACTACACAGCATAAATTCGCTTACCACTTTCTGAATTCAACAACGCCAAACAAAGGCGTGCAACAAAGCAATTATGAATTTATATACGTAGAAATTCTACAATAATTGTTTGCCGTGAAAACGATTTCATTTAAGCACAGTTTATGACCTAAGGTATTTCAGCTGATTATTTTAATATTCATAGCCTGCTTGCTGACAGTGAAATGGGCAATGCTATTACATTCTATGTAAGTGAACAATTATAATCCTCTGTTATTAAACTACCTACACGCAAAGGTAAATGCACACATATGTGGAATTTTAGATTGTGCTGATTAGAGCTTCGCAGATTAGCGATTGTTGTGTGCGCTTTTGATGGACAGTTGTATGGAAGCCGCAATTAGTTAAAGTAATCTGTTTGTTTGTTAATATTGTTTGTTTGGAAAATCGTCATGATTCGATCATTTAAAACGAGAACTATTAACATTTTACCCGTCAATCAGGTGTTTGAATTGCTACATTTCATTGGGCGAGAACTCGACTAGTTGCAATAGTTTAGACAGACCGCCAGCGTTAATCAGGATTAACGGCGCAGTTGGTTTGAACAAAATTGCGGTTTAAGCGAGCCGAGAGGTCGTAGGTTGGAGTTGCACGGCACCAAATTTTTATACCTTTCATGAGCATGAAATGGTATTATAACTTTGGTCCGATGTTTGTAAGTACCAGAACAAAAAGAGATAGACGCATGAAAATGTATACTTATATGATCAGAACGTCGAGCTGAGTTGATTTAGCCATGTCCGTCTGTCCGTCTGTCCGTCTGT
>NW_016159360.1:8806-22068 GCF_001687245.7 Rhagoletis zephyria | reverse complement strand
TGATTGTTTAGATGCGATTTTTTATATAAGTATGTAACTCCTCTATCGATGTATGCAGATGTATTCAAAAGCAGTAATCTGTCAAAGTAAAATTTGCAGATGTTCATGAAAGGTATGAAGCCTTCGGCATAGCCGAAGACAGCGCTGCTCTTACTGGTTTTTTATATATATATTTCTTATCTCTTTCATCTATCTGTTCAATCTAAAGGGTTGCCACATATGAATATCTTACACAATTGCTTTACAAAAGTTACAAGGAGATGTCCCGCCAGTCACAATTTTAAATATTTTTTAATATTTCTATGAAGATTATATAAACTCAATTTTTATTGAAACGAAAGTGTATAATTCATGTTTTATAACAGAAAAACAGCGCTCATGAAGATTAAGTGTTTTGGCTAAAATTCATCGTTGAGTGCAAGCATTTTTCAGAGTTCCGCTAGTTACATTCATTCAAACGATAGTTACATAAAACTAAGAAATCTTTTGGTATTTTTAACCGACTTCGCAAAAAGGAGAAAGGATATCAATTCGTCGGAATATTTTTTCCCTTTTTTCTTTCTTTAATGTATGTTACCGCATAACTATGGACCACGTTAACCGATTTCAATAATTTTTTTTAACAGAAAGTTGGTCCCATATTAACGTGGTTAATATCCGATCATTGGATCATGGAGAAATTAACGGTGCTCATAAATTTTTATATGAGAAATGAAGTCGGTTTTGTTTTCTGCTTAAAAATTACTTGTTATAGATAAATTTTTTTCACTGGAAATATAAAACTGATTATATTTTCAGAATTCCGCCGTCGGAAAACCGGCACTTTTTTTTTGGTGATGCACCCTATTGTACATATATATGAATTTTTCCTGTTAATAACTAAATTTTTTTTTGTTAATTTTACCTTCCTACGACCAATATTGCAAGGCACTTCTCAATTAACTGCCAATAAAACTTAAAACAAGAGAACAAATATAAATTAGAAATATGTACTGATTCTTAATTTCTAGTGCACTTCAATCTCAATAAAAAAAGCGTTCACCTTTTCTGCAGTCTTCAATAACTTGCATTAATTAATTTTTTATTTATTTTTTACTTATCTTATATATTTCTCTTCCCTGTTACACCTTCACAAAATGTATTCAGTGCTCAGCTGCTAAGATTTTCCACTTTTTCTTTTGCACAACTAATTTTTCAACGCCTTTGATGCACTTCTTTCTACTTTGATGCTGTTTCGTTTGGTGTCAAGCGTCTGTGGTCATTGCATCACTTCGTAACTTTTCAAAGCAACGACTGAATAGAAATTTCTTTTAATTAGTATAATTTTTTCATTGGTATTTTTACAACACGGCAGCAGTTTTTATGTTGGATGAGTGTTTTCTTAATTTCATTGCGAGTGAGGCGCTGAGAGTTACTGCAAAATTATACTCGTAAGAGATTTTCTTCTACATAAAATCATAAAACAGTACGCTAAGTATAGACAAATACCTGAGTGTTATTGCAATAACTTGTTTAACTTAAACTTGGCTTTCCGAAAGGAAGAATGTAATAAAATCGGAAGATGCGTTTAGAAAAGTATGTTTTAAATTAAAAACAAAAACGTAGCGCCGTACAAAGACAATCACATTGCCTTTGCCAATTAAGCTGCTTTGTATATATTTTAAGGTAAAAATAAAGGAATAATCTGCCTTCTCTTGCTGTGTCGAGCTTTGAGTCTTTAATTTATGAAATTAATGAAAATGCTATCACTGTAGCGGTGCCACAACTTTTTTGTATTCGTCGCGAGTATTCGGATTCCTTAGTTTTCTGTAATGCATTTAATAATCGACTAACACAAGAACAACTACACGCAAAGTTCCCTCGTCGCCGAATACCCCCACTGTACTCGTTCCCCGGGTCTGCTAGTACTCGTATAAAAAATTGCCTCGATATTTTCGTCTACAGTAAATTTATTAAAAAAAAAAATGTTGGATTACTGCTGATAATGTTGCGAATACACCTACGCAAGCATATACGCAAGTCTTTATTTTCTTTACGATTATATCACTTCCAACTTCGTACCAATGTCCTGCCACTGTATTAATGTCAAGGAAAAACTGATAATTAAGTTTTTGTCGAAATGAAATTTTGTGGCGGCGAGTAACCGAGTTAATGTTGTTGCAACTGGTATAATTTAAAAAGTGCGCATGTATTTGTATATGTTAATTTTGTAATTGGGGAGTTTAATGTAAAAAATTCTTCAAATGCAAAACACAACTGACTTGGGCGCAAGGGCGTATGAGTAACCTCAGTTTCACACCAACTGATGCAGCCTTTTACATAAACCACGACCGGCAAAGTTTATACATTTGTAAGCATTTGTGTGCAAACTCATTTCTGCACTCACACACACACAACCAAGCACAAGTATATATACATTTGTTGTATGAATGTATGCATATGCAAGTGTGCATCGCCAGAAAATGTATGGAAAGTAGCAGTTAAATGTTGCGTTGAATAGTGATTTTAACTTTGGTTGGCGGTGGTTTAAACTGTGACAAGTCGTTCACCGCGAAATGTTTGCAAAATGCTGAAAATGTTGCCTCGCTCAAGGGAGCGAATGCAGAAGCTCATTTGTATTTATTTTCTTTTTAATTTGTATGCAAAATCACTGCGACAAGAGGAGTGAGTAGCAATTTGTTGATGACAGTGATGTAAGTGAGAAAGACGCGTGAAAAGGAGATTATGTGGTAATGAAAGAATTTGAGCTAAAGAAAATGCAGTATGAAAGCTGCACTAACGGTTAACTTAGCATACTAAAATATTTAGCCTTAAAAATCAACCTGACTGATTTACTCAAATCACATTTGGTAAAAAAATATTAATTATTATTGGTAAGTAACTATGTAGCGGATTTCATATACCTGCATTTGCAACAAAAAAAAACTGGGTACGGGTTTTCCATTGGAATTATAAAATTTATTATATTTGAAGACCTCTGATAAGATAGTTCGAGAACATAATTAGGTTAACGTAAGCTGGACCGATTTGACAATACTTCCAAAAATTTAGTATTTTATAAATAAAATTAGTCATAAATTATAATTTTTTCAGAAGATCACCTCAGATGATAGAGGAGTTTGAGGTTAAATGACAATCTCCATATAGTTAAAATTTAGCAAATA
The DNA here is from genome assembly GCF_001687245.7 of Rhagoletis zephyria. NCBI lineage: Eukaryota > Metazoa > Arthropoda > Insecta > Diptera > Tephritidae > Rhagoletis > Rhagoletis zephyria. The sequence continues at coordinate 18,904 of NW_016159360.1, read as the reverse complement.
GTTCCGTAGCCGTTTCTTGTTTCTTTAGGGAAGGCTCTTTCAGATTTTTTGATCTTACTTGCTCGGCTCAACCCAAAAATTTAACTGAGGCTGCTTTGATTTGCACGAATTTGACCTCAAGATCATGAACAGGGGCGTGTTCGAGCATACGTAATAATTACCAAAACATTACAGCCTTGTTGCTTTATTGCTTATTTTTTGCTGATGGGCAACTGAAAATCTACTGACGTTCTGCAGAAATTGCGCTATAAGAAAATGTATATTGGGTTGCCAAAATGATTGTGCCCATATTTTTTGCGAGCTGCATACGTTATAGTGATCGAATCTTCTCCACATTTTATATTTAAGTTTTTTTTTTAATAAAAGAGAGAGTAGAAAATATATTTCATCGAAATCGGATAACATTTAATGTCTCAGCCCAATAGAGTGGAGGGTGTGGCTATGAGCCCATCTTTCATTTAGGTCCTAAGAAAAATGAGAGCACGGGCTGCAGCGATATCAGTGCAGGTTACCTATTCTTTCCACCTGCCTCCATATAGAAGAAAAACACTGTGTGCCGCTAGGATATTAATGTATATATTGAAAGGGTTTAATCCGCGGTGATTGCCGAAAGTATCGACCTCCATTCTTGCGAATTGGACAAAGTTAACTGCGATTTCAATTTTTGTACCTGCATTCTTCAGACCAAATTCTGTACTAATCAGACATATGTACACCTTACCAGCTTTTTGTCGCTAGCATAGAACAGCTCTTCCGATGTACCTTCGGCTCCAGGGCGTTGCCGGGTTTAGGCCGCCTTCTTTCTGTTCTCATCTCGTCTTGGTCGAGTGACGGAACGTGAGCATCGCCTCTATATATTCTCGTGGGTTCTTCGTAATAAAAAATTTTGATTGCTTCCTTATATTTATTTCTGCATCACGTTTATATTAACTCGCTTTCTTGTTTGTCCAAATTTCAATAGAAATATTCAGAAATAGTATAGCAAAGAACATAAAATATGCAAAACTAGTCTAGACATCTACCTCCTCGGTAAACTACAGGTAAATCAATTGAGATGCATATACAAGCTGTTGGGTGACGCTGCGTTCTATAGGTGCACCATCCCTAAAAATATGCAGCAAAAATAGATTTTAAGTCCCCTAATGATGTCGGTTTCATAAAAATACAAAATCAGAATTTCGTTGAATTATTTTAATATCTATTGTAATATTTTATACACACAACACTCAAAATAATGACTTTTGCTAAAATGTTAAAGACAAAACTTACCAGCACCAATTCTATGTGTACAGAACACAATATTTTCTATTTTAGTCCATTTATAGAAATGTAGTTTTTATATTAAAAACTTTTTATTTGATTTTATTCTTATAGTGCTCTCAAACCGGATTCCCGCCTGCTATTAACTGAAGCTACTTTTCTGCTTCTCTTTTTCTTCCACTCGAAAAAAACGTTTATCCTTTCTCCTCTTGTCTCCTGTCATCGTTGAGTTGGTACCGAGTGGGGGGAGGGGTGATGGCTTGTGGTATTTTTGTGTGCTTTCGTTATTACAAAATGGTAAATTATTTTATTCTCTGCAAAATGGTAAAAAACATAGATTTTAATTAAATTTTCTATGTAAGTTGCGTTCTAGAACTAATTTGCAAATAATATAATGAACGAGTACATGGGCGTAGCCAGGTAGGGGCAGGGGGGTGCTCGAGCCCCCCTAACTTTCAAATTTTCCTTATATATATATAAAATAGTACCCTGAAATGCCAGCTTAATAGGGTCGAGCCCCCCCTAAATTTCATTCTGGCTACGCCGATGAACGAGTACAATATTACGCATAAGTACTTACTTCATAAATAAGAATTTAGTAGATCAACTCAATTATTTACCAACTTACATTAGACAGAAAAAAAAATTGAAAATTTACGGCAATCTGATGCTTACATCTTTTCAAGATTGAGTACTCACATGTAAATTTGTATTTAGAGGAAGTGAAGAGGAGGGTAGGGATGGCATACAGCGTTAATGGGAAGCGAAGAAGAACTGATTAAGTTACTTAATTGTAGAAAGAAGTGCGGTTTTCATGTCGCAGAAAACTGCAGCTTTTTAGAGAAAGGGAAATGCATATACGCATACATACATACATGTGTATGTAGTTAACTTAGCTTGCTGTTTCAGGTGGAGTGAAAGTTTAAAATCGCAAGGAATGAACTATGTAAACATGTACTTCAGATGAGGTAGCGAGTGGCAAAAGTTAATATGCGTGCACGAATATGTACATATATACTATAAATATATCCATGTTAGACGATGTTCCGAAGTGAAGTTAACTAAGTTATATCCTTACTTCCACGCGGTGTAGCAATGCAAAATGCTTGAGAACGCATAGAAGCGTTGCTAACAAATTACGGGCAATAAATCGGGTAGGGCCACCGATGAGGATGATGCCAACAGCCATAACGCCGCAAGCGCCAACACCCAGCAATACGAGTAATATCAGCTGTAGCTGCGGTTCCTGGCGTGCAGACAATCGAATGGCAAAACAAGAAATACAGATAGAGAGGGGCGAGAGAGAGAGAGAGAGAGTAAGGGGAAAGGTTTTACGTCTATCTGAAACTGTTGCACTACCAAGCGTACAGAGCTTACACGTGCTTTGTAAGTGAATGTGCGTGTGTGTGAATTGTGTGAAGCGGAAACGTTGGCGGAAATGCAAGCGGAAATATGAAAGTAAAGTGCGAGTTTGGAATGCTACTGCAAATGTACGTACGAGTGTGTATGTGCATGAGTATGCGAGCCAGCAATGCAGGAAGGAAGCGCTGGAGTGTTTGCGCTATTAGGCTCAGCAATTAGAATTGCTAGTGAATATAAAAGTTTTGTTTTTGTGTTCGCAAGTTGAATGGTATGTGGGAGTTTTTTTTAACCAATGCGCTCAATTTTCTATAAACATTTTTTTTTAATTTTAAATAGGTTAATGAGAGCGTGGTGAATGTATTATTCACTAATGGTAGGGGAAAGTTATTTAACTAAGAAATGATCGCGAAATATACCCTGGATCGTATAAAGTATTTGAATCCTTCTAATAAAAACTAAGCAATTGCTTTTGGTTAAAATTTCATTTACTTAAATTTATTTGATTGCACTTAAGAAAGGTTTAAACGGAAAGTACTCTTGAAGAGAGTTGCTACCTGTTTAGAAATTCGAACTTAATTTGATTAAGAAGTTTAGTGAATTATTTTTATGTGGGTATCTAAAGAGAGAGGTATAAGAAGATTTGATTAAAAAAATTAGCTTGGCGAGGATTACTATATGTTTAGAAATTCAAAATTATTTAAATTAATAAGTTAATTGAAACTTTTTAATATACAAGTTCTATTTATTTATTTTTTTTTTAATATTTTTATTGAGCTTTGTACCACGATTGTTCATTAGGAAAAATTGAAAGAGCAACAAAGTCTAAGCGGTAGAAGTTATAGTAGCTATTTCGAAGATCACCATATCTCCTCATCAGATTTCTTTTTTCTAGACTCAAGCAGGGATCGAACCTGCGTAATCGACGTGCAAAGTCAGAAGCGTTAACCACTGAGCTATATACACTAGGGTGTCCCGTCAAACAATTTTTTTGAGCTACACTATCGCAAGAGGTATCGAAATTTGCGTAATTTTGCACATGTTAAGAAAAAGGTAAAAAAGTCAGAATTGTGTGCCATTTTGAGGGCTCTACCACACCATGAAGTTTTCCACGTATTTTATATGATTAAAAACACTTCTTCATAGAAATAGAGATAAAATCCTTAAAAGTCAATATTTTTCAATTTGTTAACTCTTTTTCTCTTTAGGAGACTTCAAAGAATAATACCTAATTGTTTACTTAACGATTGTTTAATACTAACTATTTACTTAATGGGGGAACCATAAAAAATCATTAATATTAAAAAAAGGTTAAATAAATAACTGGATATTCTGCATTCATTTGCACCCACGCGCCGACGCAAGAGAAAGGTGAGGCATCCGAGGATCTCTTCTATGAACGCTTGTAGCACACCTGTCCTATCAAGATAAAAATTTGACCAGAAAGTTAGGCGACTTACGGAAAGTTTCTAGATCCAGGAATACACATGTAAGAATAGCCAAGGAGGCCTTGTGATCGATATCGAAAACGAAAGGCCGCCGAACTTAAAGTAGTGAGGAAACCGCACCCGAGTTCCCAGTTGATAATGATGGAAGCGTAGTCCCACTGCCTCTATATACAACGAGGTACGAAATAAACTGGCTGAAAAACAACAAAGCTGTTGGAGATGACGGCGTGCCATCTGAGCTATTCAAGTACGGCGACGATGAGTTGAAAAGGTGAATGCATAAACTCCTGTCCAATTCACAAGAAAGGCGATTCTGCTATTAGCGCTAACTGCCACTGGATTAGCCTTCTATTCGCCATAGGAAACATCTTGAAAAAGAACCGCGATAAAAGGATCGGCACACACTATCTATTTCTCGATTTCGAAGCTGCTTTCGCCAGAACGAAAAGGAGTTGTTTGTACGAGATACCATACCACAGCAATACCGCTGTGTTAAGTGACGCTGAGCAACATCATAAGCTACGTCAGAATTAAAAAGGAGCGTTCCGAGCCTTTCGATACCGAACGAGGTTTTGTGCAATGAAAAGAGGTGAACCGCTTGGACAAAATCTTGAGTAATAACGTACAGTTGATGCGTATGCCGATGACGTCGATACCATCAGCTTTAACAAGCGTGCCTTATCGAAGAAAGATACATAAGAGTTGCAAAGATTGTGGGCCTGCTGGTGTACGAGGGCAGTGAGAAGTATCTCTAATTACTGACAGTTAAGGCTAGTTTTCACTATGTCAAATTCAATGGCATTTGTCGTCAAATTAGTGAAAACACATTGTCAAATGGAATTGAAAGACGGTTTATCGATTCAGTTGTTTACATGTGTTGCCTAATTGTCCATTTTTGGGAAAAGGAAATAAAGTTGCTCCTTCATTAAAAAATCTTTACTTAAGATTTTGCTGATTACTTATTGTTGAATAGTTTTTGAATATTTTTCCTCAGGAAAAAAACTCGCTTCAATCGCAAGCTTCTCAAAAAAATATTTATGTGACGTTAAATGCCCACAAATTTTACGTTATTTGTTTGCATCAATTTAGATGGAATGTTTTTCTCTCGTAACATTTACCAAAGTTATACTTAAATAGTTGCAAGTTTTCCGCATCATGCTTGTCGTTTAAATTTCATACTCATGTAGATATGTATATCATTTGCTTTTGCTTTTGTCTTTGTTGCAGTTTATTTTATTTTATAGTTTGTCTCATTTGGCTGTTTTTTTTTTCTCTAAAATTTCAGTATATTAAAAAGTTGTGCTGCCACAAGTTCACAAGTCATCTCCGCTTGTTTGGCTCGCTGGTTGCTGCTCTCCTTTAGCCTTTTACTGGACTCCAGGGGAACTTGTGTACGAGTACTTTAGTTGTTTGTATACAAGACGGAATATACTGGAATGTTCAAAGAGTATGTAGACGTATTGGATCCCGATTGGAAATATTTTTCAATACCAACGTTTATTAACAAATTGGTCGCCAATTGTAGCTGTAGGTCTTCGAAAGCAATTCTAAAATCATTTCCTCAGATTTTGAAAGAAGGCCTTAATAATAATAGATTGGCCCTCAAACAATATGTTAGTGTTTGGCTGAGCTTCTTCCCCGATTTGTGGCGTGCGTCTTGATCTTGTCACACAAAGCGGAGGGATCTACAGTTTTACGTCGGCTCCGAACGGCAATTGTATTTTTATGAGAAGCTGGTTTTCACGGCAGAAATACACTCGGACGTTTGCCATTGCCTGCCGAGGGGCGACCGATATTAGAAATTTTTTTTTTATGTTTTATTTTTTTATTTTTTTGATCTTAGCTGAAAACTGGGCTCGAATGTTGGCGCGCAGAGTTAACCACTACACCACAGCGGCCGCCAAAAAACTTACGTTCTGATAAAGCTTGCTGTATGAACACTTTCACAAAAAGTTATAGCAATTTGAAAGCTTCGCTCCGCTCGGAACGGCTTGGCTCCGCTAATCAGGTTGTGCCGTGCCAGACGTTCCGGGCCGGCTCTCACTAATTTTGTCTATGTGCTTGTTTTCGAAATTGTGTTCTGTACTCGTGCCGGGCTGAGTCTAAAAGATTAGATCCGCGCCTCTGTAGCCCTCAAAAAGTATTTTCGTAAAAATGTGTTTCGATTTTCCACTATGGACTCGAAAATCTTTTGTTTCTGTGAATTTGAAAAAAGTTTCATTCAGTTTGACAAAGATTTCATTTAATTTGAAAAAGGTTTAATTTAAAAGCTGTTTCCAGCCAAGGCGAATTCACATAAGGGAACGTACCCATACTACGTGACCCACTTTTTGCAATTTTTAACCCCCCCCTCCCCCCTCGGTAGCCGCGGGTAGTATATTCCAAGACCCCCCCCTCCCCCTACAGTTTTCACGTAGTAATTCATAAATATGGTTTTGAATCATTTCTTGCTAACAAAAAGTTGAAAAAAAAATATATTTGGCTTATAATTGTCTCTATTAACACGGCGCTTGCTGCGTGACGGCAGGAGTGCTTTCATACCTATAATTACAAGTGGAAAAAATATTATCAAGATAAAATGTCAAAATATATCTTAAGCAGTACTTAAATTATAGAAACAAATGTCCCGTTATTTTTATTAACCTTTATTTTCCATCTCAATCATCTTCAACAAACACCTTCCCAGCATCAATCCACTCGGATACATCGTAGATCACGGGGGCGGTAACATCGGGAGTTTCCTCAGACGTAATTATTATCTCTTCATTGACAGCCTCGACATCTATCCACTCCACGCATTCCTTTATGACACACAAGGCCTCCTGTGGTCTCCTAGAGAGAACCCGCAGAGGTCGCACGCGAGACACGTCATCCACCGCACCACCATGCACGTTTTTTCGATGGTTGTTCAATCAGCTGACGTCTGTTCGTCAGTGTTGCCATCTGTGGGTTTAAAAAGCGACAAACACTGCGCGCCATATTTGAATGTAGCTCGAAAAAAACGCTAGATTTTCTTAGTGGATATTGACTACGTGATAAAAACCTAAGCCCCCCCGCCCCCCACTGTGACCAAGTGTGGTATTTGGAAGATCCCCCTCCCCCCCCCTGAACGGGTCACGTAGTATGGGTACGTTCCCTAAGGTGGTAGCGGTAGTACAAAAGCAGAAACTTACATGTATTTTCTGTTTTTGGTTTCGGTACATAAATGTCAAATTTCAGCTATTATTCGCTCAAGGTGGAAGAGGGAAAGAAAATTCCGTCACTCCCACTTTCACACTCACTCATAAGAAGTTTTGACATCCGTCTACCGTGCCGAATTAAAGCAGCTGTTCTACCAACACCACCTTATATGAATTCGTCTTGTCTGCAGTTTTCAAGAAAAATACGAAAAAGAGATGGAAAAGATATTTTGTTCACTCAAAATTTCTTAGATTCATATATGTATATACATATACTACATTTTTATTTATTCAACAAATTTTACAGCAACACCAAAGAACTTCTTTCAAGCAACAGAAATGATGAAAAATATTCATTAAGACTTTTCTTGGAAGCTGCAGACGGGTCGTTTAATGTGGAAATGCAAAAATCCGAGAATGCAAAACTTAATTGCAACCATTTCCATTAAGGTTCCGCATCTAGTATATGTATAGTATATTTTTCCGCCCTCCTCTCCGATACTCCGGAAATTGTTCATATTGCACTTGCATTTATGTACTTATAAAAATACATACATACATATGTACTTACGCATACGCAACATTCAAGTAGCTACCATCTTTATCAACATTTCTTTCCCCACTGGTTTCAATGAATGGCACAAGAAACTTTTTCGATATAGCAAATTCCCGTATTGCATTCCTTGTTGCCATCATGGCTTTTATACTCGGTAAGTGTGCATTGTTGCTGTAAGTAGCAGGTTTGAAATGTCATTTAAGCCAAAACGATGTACATACATATACGAGTTCACTTGGGATCATTATCATACTAAATACTAAAATTTTAGTCAGCGTCCGGACGCATTACAAGTTTTTTTTGAAGTGGTCTAATGCACGTAAATATATATGTTCACCTATATAAATATATATTTTAGTGAAAAGCAATTACTCTGCACAAACTGACATCGATGATGTCATAGAAGAAGGCTTGAGTTACTGCAAGTATTTACATATGGATATGGGTGTTTCCACGATATCGGAGCGGACAATTTTAAAGTTAAATAAACCATACGAAAACGGAAGTTACTTATAGAAAAGAATGGAAGTGGTTTCATAGTACATGCAAAAATAGGCAAAACTCTGAGAACTCCTATCTTAGACATTCTTTAAATAAAGTCAAATTACGGAATTTTCCCCCATACACATTTTTTTCTAGTAATATGCATACAATTTAATTTTTTAGTTAATTTTTTTAGTTTTTCCGTCCACCGTTTCGCCTTTCACAGCCTTTTTTGCCCATCTGAATGCGAAATTTAAGGTTATAAAGCCGCTTGAACTCATTTACATTTTTATGGAAACACCCATATGTAGTATGTATACATATATCACTTACAACTCACGGGTTGATTGGCATATACAATACTATAGAAGTGGCTGCATACATACATAAGCATTAATGTACATAGACGAGTACCTAAGCCAGTATGCTCATTAAGTAGTTTGAATTCTTTATTACTTGTGACTCATTAATTGCAAGTTAAATATTTGATTCTAATGTTTTTGTTTTCCTTGCTTTTTAGCATAAAAACTACAGGAAAAAAATCGTAATAAAGCAGCAAGTTTGCCTTTCGGAGTTTGGCTTGGCTGTATGATATCGATAAAGTTTTGAATTTTTTCTAAATTTCTATTTTATTGTCCGGAGATTGTGTGTGCTTCTGGCATTACCTTTGCATCTATTGAGAATAGTTTTTTGTGTTTTTGTATTTAGTTGTTAATTTGTTTGCTACAGCACTAGTTTTCGATAAAGAGTAAGTCATTAGCAACTTTTCAAATAAAATCTTCCGTTAGGTATGGTGTGCTTTGCAGGTGAAAACTTCCATGCTTGTAGACAAAACTGAAAATGGTAAATTTTTAAAATAGTTTTGGCTGTGTAAATGTCATTGGCCTTTGATATATTTTGTGTTGCGAAATTTGATTATTAATTTCTGAAAAATATTGTACCGGTGTACATATGTGTGATTCAAATTTTCTTCTTCTTCCCACGTTCCTGACCAGTTTTCGTAACTACTATTTTAATTGTTTTCAATTTTGTTTACTTTCGATTTTACGTTTATTAAATCCTCTTTAGATTTTTGAAGAGAAACTTCTTAAACTCTGTATCGTTCGTTGGATTTTTAAAAATGAGGTGTCACATGAAAGGCCTTGTCCTTCTGGTTTACAACATAGCTTTAGTTCCATGAAAGGAGTTGTCACATGTTAGAAAATCGAATTCAAAATTTCTCTGCCGCAAAGGGTTGCGTTAAATATTTAACATCAAGTCATAAAATCTTTATCGTTCGTACGATTTTCAAAAATGAGGTGTCACATGAAAGGGCTTGACCTGCAGATGTGCAGTATGGTTTTAGTCTTTTAAAGGGTTGCCTTATATACGAATATCAAATTCTAATTATTTATTAAGTTAAACGAATTATCCCAATATGGGTATCAAAAGAAATGGTTTTGAATAAGTTGTATTTTCTAGCTAAATGTAGGACGGTTGCCACCTGTTTCAAAAGTAAAATTTAGTTAAATTATAAAAAAGTCTCACGCTTAAAATACTATACAGTACAGAAAGAGCTTACAGAAACACAATTAAAATATTTTTGGGGTGCCTGAAGAGGGTGGCCACCTGTTTAAAAAGTTAAACTCAAATTATTGAAGCAAATCTTATTATTATAGCTCCGTTATGTTTGCGATAAATATTTAACGCCATGTACAGGTAGCATATGACGGGTATAGAAAACGAATAGCTGCGTTAAACGCCAATTGGGCGGGAAAAGACTAATGCAAAGACAAGAATATAATCAAAAACAAATATAAAGATAAGATGAAGA